>NC_052474.1:97500-273867 GCF_009730915.1 Dioscorea cayenensis subsp. rotundata | reverse complement strand
CAGTTCAAGTCGATGCATATTATACAACCGCTGTAGCATTCGAACGCATGCACACTTCGTTTCGCTATACGAGGGCTCTAGGCCGGTTTCATCAAAGTCCGGTGAGACGCCAGAATGTTGTAAATGTTGCAAAATCTTTTATAAATAAAACTAAAAACAGTTTATTCGAATTCTTTAACTCTCGAATTTAAACAGCAGACTCCAAGAAAACAACGCGAAACAAAAGAACGCTACTCTAGAACAATAGAAAAATATGAATATGTTTAAATGGAAATGACAACGGTGTTTAAGAAAAGTCATTTTAAACAATGACAATCTGTAAACAATAGAAAAGTTACCTAATTACTCTTTAAACAACGATTAACTGTTTAAGAAAATATAAAGATGTTTAAATGAACACCAGATAGTACCTATCTTCAATCGCGACGTCAGCTGAAAAGCAGATTCAATTCTAAGTCAATAATATATATTTTAAACGCTTAAATAACTTTATTTTAAATCTGCCACGTATTAGTCATATGCTGATATAGACTTTATTTAAACCTAATCATTATGCAATATATTTCATCCATGAAACATAAAATATCAGACGTTTAACATATCATATTGCCGAACACGATAACACGCTTCATCGCGACAGCCGACATATATTTTACTTTTTCGCCTCTGGGATGGAGGGACACCGCCTCACTCAAGCATCACGCCTAGTCTAACCTCTACGCGTGACTCTCGACCATCAGCATGGCAGTCATATATATATACGCACTCTTTTGTTCACTATCCGGATCACTGCTTCTCATATTTACATCTTCTTCTTCTTCTTCTTCTTCTCTCTTCGCTTATTTTCTTTGTTCTTCATTCCATTCCTTGGTCATGACGATTTGGCTCGTGCCGACATATTATGGAGAGTTTTTCCTGTATTGCCAGATTCAACCGAGAAGAGCTAACGCTCACTACCGCACTTCGAGTTAGCGTGAATCGAGATCTGCAGAGCTAATGGGGTCCTCAAGTTTCTATCTGTCAGTGGTTAAGTTCTATCACACCGCATGGATATAAAAACGGCATTGGGCCCAATAGAAAACGAGATGTCGACTTCCAAAATGGATGTGTCACGCGTACTCCATCTTCAAACGTGTCGTAGCTGATCTTATCGCCGAGACGTAAAAATGCGCCATCGCGTCAATCCTAAATGAAAAACGAGTTTTACTCATTGTCAGAGTTCTCCTCTTTTAATTGCTCCACTGTCTGGGTCATTAGTGTTTAAAAATGTCCGTCACTAGTTAAAATCTTGTACTAGTCGCTTACGCTATTAATTAACCGCTTATATTTAATTTAACGCTTAAAATATCGTCATTATCACTTAAAACATTATATTCTCCGCTTAACATATCGATCTTTTCTTCGACCAAGTGTGAATCTTGATTCTCATGAAAGTGCTCTAGTTCATCTCCCACGCGACTCGGACGGCGTGACGCCTTCCTTCCTCGCCGATCATTCTCACGCGCTCGCTGATATCGACAACGCTTGACGCCAGTCAACATTTCGCGATGTACTCGAAATCACGCAATCAAAAGGAATTTTCGACTTCAAATTCATAAAGAACTAAAACATCGAGATCAGCGAATGCGCCGATGGTTGTCATCACGCCTTCACGCATCAAAAAGAGTATAACAAAATATTTCAAAAATCAAGACACAATCAACTCGGCCACACATTCATGCAGGGGTGGCATAGGTTCTAAGGTCAGCATCCGAAAAGCGTCCCAAACCAAAACGTTTAGCGATTTGCTTTTGATCTGTGGCTCAAGGATCGTCCCGTGACAAGGCCATCGATATTCGAAGGACACGTTGATGGAACATGGTGTCCACATACCATACAAGGCAGCTGCTGTTGGGAAAAAGAGACGCCTGTCAGCGGTCCTCGACGAGTCGACATCTCCAGCATACAACTGCTTGCTTGTATGTGCGATAAGGCCGAGACAACCTTGCGCAGTTGATGCGATCGTGGAAAGGGACGTATCGCTTTAAACGCGGCATTCTTTCTTTCAACAAGGTATCAGGATTCAAGAGAGCTTGCAGCTACATCATTGCTTTCTCACGGTACCCACCTCCTTGAAAAATATCGGGTATACCATCGCGCCATAGGAAAGATGGAAACAATGGTTTTTCCACGCCGCCTTCGGTATAGTCGAGCAATCCAGACCGACGCCAATCGACTCTGGTTCATATCTAGTTAGGCGACGCCTTATACGAGGATAGAGATTATCATGCGAGATACTCACCCTTCGCTTTGGGACAGTGTCCAAGGGCCCAGTGAGCTTGAATCGCGAGTCTTCCTTCTTCGCCACACGCATACCGCCTTCGGCATTTCGAGGCCAATTTTACGAAAGCCAATGCTCGACTCGGGGAAGGCATTGAGGGAGGAGTGTTGGTCTATACAAGCTCGCATCGCGATGGGCATCCACGCGCTAAAGATTTCGACGATACCGCGAACGAATCCCGCAGCCACATCACCAAGCTCATCACCGGGTCGATTAATAAACCTGACATGGCACATCGGGCTCGAATTATCCGCTCCTGAGGTGATCGCTAGCGTGAGATGTATCCAAACGCCGCGAGTCGCTCAACGCTGATCAAGGAAGCTCGCCATTTCACGGTCGACGAAAAATTGTCGACTCTATAAGGTCTCATGAACGTCGGGTTTACACTTTCAACATCTAGTGTTACCCCTTTAAACATTCTCAATCTTTGTTTAATTAAACTTTTCCGACTTTTAAATATTAATCCTTTTCGCTTTTAAACATTTACATACAATGTTTAACCATGTTTACGCACCATTTAACCATCACCTGCCTTTGCTTTAACCTTATTCGCCGTGTTCAAGTCGATGCGACAGCATGTATCCCGCGTCGAACAAGCTAACAAACGAGACCCATTTACGCCCGCATATACATTCGAGGTAGAGATCACCGCTGAGATGACCCAAAAATCTTCGCAGGGTTGGTCGTCATGTGTCGACTGATCGCTACGGCCGATCGACCGCAAACAGAATCGTGGATCTCGCCATCGAACTGCTTTTTACGCCGGGAAGGCGGTGTTTATGGTATCCTCGCAAAACACGCTGCGCAAAGAATAACGCGCACTGCACACCAACGTACATCGATTATTAGCGGGTACTTCACCGCCGATAATTACAACCGGGCGCATATGAAGCCATATATTCCCATACCCGACGTACTGACGTGCCTTCGTGATCGGAATCGCGAGCTTCGCTCATGATCACCGCGACGAGAAGGCACTCGGGCGCTTAGACGCAGAGGATCGAGTCGCAAGCGCTCGATGTCCGCGAAGTTACTACTCGCAGCCTACCGCCATGGATCCGGCCACAATCTGTAGATCTTCAGAATGAAAACCGTCACTGACTAGGCATCTAGTAACAAGTTCTATCATGTATGTGGAAACATCGCTAGTATCGATGGGCAACTTTCTATATTTAAACTCCTACTCTTTACAACGAATTGAATGTATTTAAACAGTAGACATTGTTATTTTAAACGGATACATCAGAATTTGAAACATTTCAACTCGATGTTTAAAACGATATATAGTATATTTAAACAACGAAAGTGAAATGTATACAATTAGAACGTGAATTAAACAACGAAATGAAACCGAATGGAATTTAACCGCTTACAATTCAAAACAAACAAAATTTACATTAAGATATACAAGTCATGCTCTTCGAACACGAAAAACAATGAATTGAATTTGTCCGGGATTTACATCAAAACAAAATCGACATTCGGGATATATCGACATGTTCTTCAAAAACAAAATTTAACCCGCTCTGCGACGCACCCTTTCGTCACGGACGCCTATCGCCCTCCCTCCTTAAGTAGCGCGGGTAACATATACCCATCTCGAGGTAAGGAACGCCCTGTCTCATGCAGAGTCGTGAACTCTCACCCCAAAGTAATCTGCTCGATAAAACCGCATGACGCAGACGCGCGCAATCGACGCCTCTTGTTTTTCGCGCCGTGGTGTCTGCGCACGAGTGGGCATTTGTCGCCGACCGGCCAACTCCATATCGACACAAACGTCGAATAGATTCCACACTTAGATATGCAAGTCGAGATTAGAATAATTTATTTAAATATCAAACGGGATATTAATCCGACATATCAGCAGAACTTACCACGTCCAACGCCAGCTTTATCGCATTCCTCGATACGTGTCAGAATAACGCCTCGTATTCTTGTTTATCATTGCCGTGACGACTGCATCATGGAAGCGGCCATTCACGATTACTCCTGGAGGGACGACAATTTGAACTTCATACTAAGGCAAGATCCCGCGATCATAGCCATAATCGTGCATGCGACGTCAGTCTCGCTTGACATAAACAGTATAAGCGTGCCCCAGCGACGTGAGGCGCCGCTTCTGTAAGGATATGGTTCTTTCGTCAGCGACTTTTGTATTATGCATACTGAAAGCGCCCATCACATCATCAGCTGACTACTTTCCTTCCCTCAGCAAATATGGTATAATTTGTCACAGTGCCGACAATGTCATTCTTCCACACGATGAAAGGTCGAGGTTAAACGATAATGTATATAATAAGACCATATCAGAATATTTAAATGATATTATCAACTCGTTACATGATATATATATAATTAAACGCTAAGTAGACAAAATTAAATGATAACATAAAGGTATTAAACACTATTAGGGTAATAGTTAAACACTATAATAAAACCTTTAAACAATATTATAAAAACTTTACACTTACTCGTCTATAGAGTAGCCTGAGGAAGATCCTCATCAACTCCTCGTCAGATCGAGTTAAGACAACTCAAAGCCAACCCATTTCTTCTTCTTCTAATAAAAGCTTCCCGAGTCGTCTCGATCCAATTTTTGATCGGCTCGATCATCTCCTCCTTGCTGCCATTGGGGTCTCGCCAAAGATCTTCCTTCGACGCTGGACGACTACGACAAAGATCAACCCGGCACACATCCTTACATGGTCGTTCTTGTTGCGGATCGTGTCTCGCTTCAACGCTGGGACGACGAGCGACAAAGATCAACCGCAGTATACATCCTTACATGGTTCTTGTTGTGGTGGGATTGTGTCCCCGCTGGGCTACTGCAGACTGCCGGTTTACCACCAAGAATCTGATTCGACGATCTTCTTCAACTCAGGGCACGATAACAAAGATCATTCGAGACACACCCTTAACTCGTTCTCGATCTTCGTGGATCGCTGTCCATCTGATGCCGTAATCTCTGGCAGCGTCTGCCCAATCGGTCGAGGATTTCATCGAGAAGAGAGTCAACGACCTTCTCAACAATGCAAGAATCGGGCCACATCATCTCACGATGTCCTTCTCAACAACAAAGATCGCACCGATGGTGTCGCTATTGCTTTCATCGCTAGCCACGCGCGGAGACAGAGGCGATTGTTCTCCCTCTTTTTCGCAAGTCTCTTCGACGCGTCACTTTGAACGCACCTTCCCACGACGTCGCTCGCGTCGCCAAATTCCGACGCCTCGCTCATCCCGAGCGCTCAGCTTTCGAGGGACGGCGCAATGGCCGCTAACGCCCTTCCAACAGCTCAACACGAGCGACAAGCCTGAGGAAACTCTTTGGCCATCAATATCCGCACGCTCAGATAAGAGTCGCGTACGATATCTTCGCCTAATCGTCACCGCTGGGCCGCTTACTGGGCTCGGGAGGGGCCGCCATGGTCGGGGCCGCCACAACGGGACGCTGCCTGCTGCGGGGGGCTGGCTGCACGCCGGGAGGAGGGCCTCCCATGGCCGAGGAACGCGCGCACGAGAGAGGCCGCCTCCTCATCCCGCCGTAGAGCAAGTGGTTCCGGAGCAATGGTATCCATCCGCGTGCCGTTCTCCCAACAAATATTTTCTCTTCAAAGATTCACTGAACCAACTCAGAAACTAACATATGTAAAACCAAACAATTTCAAATAAATCATTCATTTTAAAACTATAAAAACTATATTTAAACATAGTGTTTATATATTTAAACGTTATAGAATATAATTAAACGGAGAACAAAAATATTTAAACCAAGTATTTAATAAGTTTTAAACTGTAGAATACTAAAGTTAAACGCTAAATAAAATGTTTAAACATTAAAGACTTATGTTAAACATCGTCCATGATTTATTACCTCTTTTTCCATCGAGCTACGTATAAGCTCATTTCACCGCCGCTTGCTTCCTGTGAAGACTTTTCACCGTAGCACAAAGATCCTTGGGATCTCGTCAAACGAACTTTCTTTTCCCTGCTCCAAAGCCACCAGAAACCGCACGTAAGAGCGATCGAGCAACCCTTTCAACGCATTCTCGTGGCCGGGTCTTCTTCCCAGCGCATTCTATCTTACACCTCGCGTACCGCCATGGAATATCCTCCATAAGCCACTGCTAGCGCCGCCCGCCTACGCGTGAGATCGCCTCCCCACGGCCGGTAGATCATCGACATAATCAACCATCCGGGCTCGAACCGAGCATGATGATTCTGGAAGACGATCGTCCCCACGAGGTACACCATCGTGAGTTTCGACAAAATTATCTTCTCTCCCTCTGTCGAACAAGTCGCACCCGTGAGCGCTCTTGACGGAGTCTCCGGCCTCTCGAGGGTCTTGATAGACACCGCCTTCGAACCGACTCGGTTTTCTTCTTCCTGAAGAACCACCTGCCGCCATCGCAACGCAGCACTCAAGAACGAGGGCCACATCTCGAGGTCCGAAACTCAAAGAAGCTTTCCCGATCCCGAATTTATCAGTGCCACCATCGCATCTTTGCAAAAAAGAATCAAGCAGTGGTCCTCTTTGGTATATAGCTTCCACCAAATAACGTCGCAAACCGTGTCCTTCAATAATCTCCCAAAGGTCTAGGGTCATGTTATCTTTTAATTCGCCCTAAGGTCTCCACAACCGGCCAAATAGCATCGCCCATTAACTAGGTCGACCGCCATAATCACAAGCTCACATAATAACAACACATTCAATACGCAGATTGATCAAAAAGTTTAAGCTGAAATATAAGGTTTTAAACTAGAACTCTCGCTATTAAACGTAGATATAACATGTTAAACAGAGACCCATTTTTCTTAAACGTAGAGATCGAGAATACTTAAACAGAGACAACAAATTTTAAAACTCAGAACATCTCATTTCTTAAACGCCAACCTCCTTTCAGGAACCGCAACCATATCAAACGAAAGGGGAAACGTACATTATAAATATTACATAAATCATAATAATCGAAAAACTATTTTCGATAGTGTATACATACGAAACGCAAAACAAAACAAAACCCCACTGAGAAATCTCCTCAAGCAGACTAACAAAACCCTCACTCGAGAAATCCCCCTCGCAGACTTCAATATCTTCCAACAAAAACAGAGCACAAAAACAAAACCGAAAAATCTTTTTCGTAACGATAACAGCTTAATATAAAACCATACTCAATACCTTTAGATCGGAATCACGAAATGCCAACTAGTCATGCTGGGGGACTTCTCCTTCGAGATACCGTGGAAAGGAAAAAGTCGATGAAATGCCAATTACAGAGGCTTTAGCAGAGACAACTCTGAGACGACTTCGAAATGGAAAAGCCAAGACGTGAGTTGAGAAAAAGCAAGCAAATCCGGCCCAATAAATTCGTCTCTGGATTACCCTACGGAAAAATCGCCCACTTCCTCTCAAATCGCTGAAATGGTCAGCAGCCCACGACTCCCCATGCAAGGGCATTTTCGTCCCAAAAAAATTTGAAACTCACTCCGCTCACATCCGACTATGTGGTTTGGGGGTTTTGAAAAACATAGAGTTTAAAAAGGAGGGATTTTTGGGGATCTGAAAAACTAACGGGGTGTTTTTGGCAATTTAATAAACTTAAAGGGTTTTTTTGGCAATTTCTACAAAAAAATATCTTTAAATAATGGTTCACACCATATTATTTTGATTTGTAACTTTTTTTCAATGACAACATGATAAGCACACTAATAACCCTTTTGTTAGAGACCAAAGTAAAATCTAGAGCCAACCCTAATTATAATAAATAAATAAGTTGATGACAACTTCAATTTAAAATAAGAATACTACTTGATATATACATTTTGTTACACTTAAAAGAATGTGCTAATAATTTAATTTGATAGATAAATAAATTAAAAAAATGTAGCTATCTCTTTTTAAAAATTATTTTTGATATATCTTAAAAAAATTTTTTAAGTTATTATAAATTATTTTTAAATTTTTTTGTTGTTTGGGATTAAATTTAAAAAATATTTTGCAACTTATTTATATTTATTTATATTATACACTAAAACAAGAAAAACTTGTAGGTCAATTGGTTAATTTTAGTTTCCCATGTGAGAAGACCTATGTTCAAACCCCATCAATTGGTTTTTGTTATTTGCAAAAACCTGCCGGGTCAAACAGGCCTGGCCCGGACCCGGCGGGTTCTGTGATAAGCCGGGCCGGGTCCGGTTCATTCACAGATTGAACCGGACCCTGCAGGCCTGCCGGGTCAACCCGGCCCGGCGGGTCTCCTCTATAGCACGGGCCGGTTCCGGGTCTGACTTCTAGTGAACTCGACCCAGAGGGTCGGGCTCAGTTAACCGGCTCATGCCCACCTCTAGGCTCCCTAAACTCCAATGACGGATTTTGTTTGATCTCAGCGTCTGCGCTCCTCCTCATTTGCTCTCATCTGTATTTTCATTTGATTTTCTAAAAGAAAAACCCTAACCCTCTTTCAGGCCCGCCCCCACCCAATTTGTGCCTGATGTGGCCGCGCCTCTCCCTCTTGAACCCGCCGTCACCGTGCTCGTCTGCATAAACGAGAACTCACTCGTATCATCTAGCCCGAGCTGAGCTCGTGCTTAAGCTCCGCTAACCCTGGCTATTCCCTTCTTCCCCTCGTATAGAAATGCAAACCCTCAAGGCTGTGCTATTGGCTCGCCGATCAATCCCCGCTCTGCGCTTCCTCCCTTCTTCCCGAAACCTCTCCATTGAGACCACTGCTGCTCGAGAAGATGATCTGCAAAATCAGGCCAGTTCCTCTTCTCCTTCGTCCCTACTTCTTTTATCTCTCTATCCCCTCTCTCAATTATTTTTCGATATATTGGTCTCAGGTACTCGTTGAAGGCAAAGCCAGCGCCCGGGCGGCGATCCTTAACCGACCATCTGTCCTCAATGCTCTCACCACCACTATGGTACTTAATTCCCTGTTTTTTCTTCTTTTTTTTTTTTGCCTCACGTTTACTGTTTGATTATTTTTCTCATCGGCTCGAAGGAGTTGATGCCCTTTTCTTTTGTCGTGAAGGCACTTCGGTTGAAGAAGCTGTATGAATCATGGGAGGACAATTCTGACATTGGGTTTGTCATGATGAAGGTAACTACTGATTTGTATTTTGGAATACCCTTGATTTTCTATTCTGTTCTTCCCTCTTCTTTCTTCGGTGCTAGTTGTTTAAGAAAGACTGAAATACTGTCTTTTGAATTCATTAATCATGTAGGGCAGTGGAAGAGCATTCTGTGCTGGCGGGGATGTTGTCAACCTGTATCGGCTGCTAAACGAAGGTCAGTTATTGCTTTTTTTTTCTTTTTTCTTTTTTTAAAAAGAATTATATTGGCTTGCGAAGTGGACTAACGCTTACACGTTGTTTTTCCACTTGGCTCCATAAGTGAAGTAAGACTCACACTCTTCTGCTTTTCCACCCTCATGGACAATTTTGTTGTTGTGCTGTTATTTTAAAACTGTAATTCAAGCATGCATGCATATGGATAAGTGGTTGCAGTGCTGTGTGTGGTCAAGTTGAGAGTGTGGGAGGTAAGATGCTTAAATCTTTCTATGAAGTTTGAGTTGAATATGTCCAAGTGACTACAAAATGATTGCAAAGGATAACTAGTGTGCTAGAAAAATTATTTACGTTGCTTTAGCAAGAAATTTAGGATATTTTCAAGTTACATGGGCAAAAAGTGGTTGAAATGGAGATCTGATGCTGGATACACTTGCGTATACACGTTGAATAATGAAGTATTCATGGAGGTTTGGTGCTTTGAATAGTAAGTCTGTACTTTGAATAGCAAAACCATTCAATGACAATTCATGCAGCTGGACAAATCTAAATGTGTTTTGTTTCTTTTCTTGCATTTGGTACAAATTTACAAATTTTCCTCTGCATGCAACGCCATATGCACTGTGATTTCCTTGGAGAATGTTATTCCATGCATAATTATTACTAACTGATAATAATGACTGGTTTGTCCTCATGTTTACTAGGCTTAATCATTTTTGTGTTGCTTAGAATTGTTTAAATAATTATATCCATGTGTATTGTTTTGCCATGCTAAGTAATCTATCTTCTAACTTGTAGCTGATTCTGATGCAGGGAAGGTGGAAGACTGCAAAGATTTTTTCAGGAACTTATACATGTTTATTTATATCCTAGGCACATATTTGAAGCCGCATGTGAGTTCATAAATTTGGTTGATTTTTCCCTAAATTTCCTTCTGAGAAAAATTGTTCTCTTATGCTTTAAGTTTGAAAACTAGTGCTTTTGTGTATAGGTGCTGCCATCTTTTGAAGGTTGAGCTGAAATTATGACATTATATCATATTCCACATTAATTTGTTTTTTCAGAATTCTTTGGTGAAAGCTGTCAACTTGGCTCTAAATCATAGTACATATTCAACCATTTATTGGTTGTCGGGAAATGATTTGGAAAGGGAGTAAGTAAACCAAAGATGTATGAGAGTTTTGAAAAGATAGTTGAGTGGGAATATGCATGTCAGAGGTTTCCTTGAAAATAGATCAAGGACACATGGTTTTCTATGTTTCTCTTACAAAAAAAGATTAATTACTGAATGACAGGATAAGGATCATTTACATTATGTTTCCATTTAGCTTAATTAGGAGTCCTCCCAGGTTCGAGGTGGGGGTACCAAGATTGCTCATTATTCTGGAATCAGATTTTATTTTGTTGGAATGCTGTCTTTTGAATTGGATTCCTATGAATAAAAGGCTTCAAAAAGGTTACTCATCTTACAAGTTTTTTGGTGATGCAAGATTTGATTCAATATGATTATATGAGAACTAAGGAGAGAATTTCTGCTGATTATGTTGTAATTTAGAACCTATTATTGTGATACATCATATGCACTTTCGAAAGAGAACTCTCTTATACTTTGTCATTCTGATCTTATTGATTGTCATTTTTTGGTCCTGATTTGAAATTTCCTTGTTTTGTTCAGGTGGCTATTCTGGATGGTATTACCATGGGGGGTGGGGCTGGTGTTTCTGTTCCTGGAACATTTCGTATTGCAACTGATAGGACTGTATGGATTTTACTTAATTGAAGATACCTGGCTATGTCACTGTTTATCTTTTGAACGACAAAAGTAACTGCATGTTTTGCAAATATCTTTTTTGCATTCTTCGAAAGTACAAGCTTGTTATGTTTGTGAATTGTCAAAGTAACCAATGAACTTGAGTTTTTATTGTCTAAATTGACCTTGTGGTTATTATTTTTTGCATTTATCCTTGTCTATTTGTTATAGGCGTGGCATGTGTAAATGCACATATCAAATTCAACAGACTTGACTTGTCACAATAATAATATGACAATATCTTTTTTTAAATGCTGAGGAACTCTTGCGTTATTATCGTTTTTTCATACTGTCAAAAACATTCTGTCTTTCATCTAGTTTTACTTATCTTGCATATTCCATAAATAAAATTAAATAGTGATCTTCATCAAAGCCTGTCATAGGCCCATTGGTGAGTTTAGTACCACATTAGGTATGTAGTTAGGAGTTATTGGGTCTCTAAGTGGTTGGACTAACCACCATTAGATTGGCCTTTTGGGGTGGGGACCTGTCCCTGACAAGTGGTGTTAGAGCTAATCCTGCGGCCTTTATTGTGTTGGGGTGGATTCTCTGGGTGGGGTGTTCACCCCGTGACTCCTAATAAGAGTGTTAGGGATTGGGCTGGGGAAGCCTGTCACGGGCCCACTGTCGAGTTTAGTCCAACATCAGATGTGTGGTAGAATACAATCAGGTCAGTCTTTTAGGGTACGGGCCTGCCCCTTGACAAGTGGAGAAATTAAAAAGCATACAAATTCTTAAATTTTATTTGTTCTGAAGCAAGAGCACAACCTTTAACTGCACTGTTGAATGTACAATATGATGGCTGACAAAAATTAACAAACTAGATGCACCAACAAACCTATATTTGAACATGAACGTGAATGCTTATTGAACTGTATCCAATAAAGTATTTCCTTTGTAATAGTTGACCTAACAATAATGCAAATTAATTTTCAAATTCTTCATGGAGTTTTTAGTTGAGTATTGTATAATTTGCATTTACCTATGAAATTTAGGCTCCTTTGCTTGAATGCAGATTTTTGCTACTCCGGAAACTCTTATTGGCTTCCATCCTGATGCTGGTGCTTCCTTTTACCTTTCTCATCTTACTGGTCATTTAGGTAAGCATCCTGGGTAATTCTTGGATTCCTTTCCTGTATAATAAGGTGGTTCTCAGCAGTTGATTATTTCTTAAATTTTTGTAAAATGGGTCCTTTTTTTAAACAAGTTATTCATTCATGTGCTGTTATTCTTCAAAAAGATCAAGAGTTTTTGGATTTGATGAATATGAAAAGTAACTATTCACTAGTTCCGATTTTGATAAATATGCCAGTGACACAAGTAGATATGGTTATTTGAAGCAAACTTATAGTCAATGGAGTTTAGGAGAAATACCTACAAATGTGTAGGAAATCTGGTTTTGTTACTTGACAGAAAGATTAAATATGTTATGTTTTGTGATAAATGAAGAAATAGAGCTTGCAATTGTAGAAGAAAGTCCGCGTATGGATTGGGCCATTCATGGTTGGTTTGGTAATATGGCAATTGAAACCAACTGAACCGTCCAAATAACTGACCGGAATAAATTTTCTCAACTCTAAAAATAATCTTGAGACTTGAATGGATCAGTCAAATTGAATATTTATCTGGCTTGGTTTGTTAAGTTGGTTTTTTCCCTTTGGTGGTCAGGTTTTCCGCATAAGCAAAGAAACAAAACTATAAGTGTGAAGCTCCTTATCCTCCATAATTTATCTTGTATTTCTGTGCTCTTCCTTTGGGTTATTAGGTTGAGTCGTGGTTGTTCCACACTTAATTCTATTTATGTCTGCTTTTACATATAGCACTTATTGTGTAATACCTCCAGGGGAATACTTGGCTTTAACAGGTGAAAAGCTCAATGGAGTAGACATGCTTGCAGTTGGCCTTGCCACCCACTTCTCAATGAGTGCTGTTTGTTCTCTTTCGCACATTTTCTTAATTCCATTTGAAATAGTCCATGCCACCTGTTATGTTGTGTTGCCCCACTTATTGTTTTCATTACATTTCATTTTAGAGGCTTGATTGGATTGATGAGAGACTTGCTAAGTTGGTTACTGATGATCCTTCTGTTATTGACTCTTCTCTCGCACAATATGGTGATGTTGTTTATCCAGACAAGAAGAGCATTGTGCATAGGTAATTTTATTCTTGTTTGCGGTGCATCTTGGTTATAGGAGAATTGTGGTATCTCTTTATAAGTGTGCATGTTATAAGTTTATTATTATTTATGTTTGAATGTTCTGTTTAATAAAAGCACCCTACATCTATATTGGAAGTATTTAAAACTGGTGAAGTACATCCTGGGAAAAGTCTGATACTGGTTCATTATTCAGCAGAACAGCTCCTTAATTATGGTTATATTCTAGAGATATCACTTTTTATCATTTATTTTTTCCACTGCAGTTGTAGCTGTGCCTTTATTATCTGCTGAGGTATAATTGTGAGCATTGTATAATTATCTACGTTTGTGTTGATTTCTCTACTATTTTGTTCAGGTTAGAGATGATTGATAATTGTTTTGGCCGTGAAACGGTTGAGGAAATTATTGATGCTTTGGTGAGTTTCTTATGTACTCATAATATACGAAAGACAAATGAAACAAATTCTGCCAACTCGTTCCTCTTTTATGTTTCTCACCAATTAGGAACAGAACAAAGTTCACTTCAGTTTTCTTTAGGAAGTGTGTTGTACTTCCTCTAAAGTATAACTGTATGATTTTAGACTTTCAAATTAAGCAGCATTTCATTCTTAATCATATTCCTTGGGAGAAAAGTTGCTCACTAATATTAGTTACATATATATTTATATATATAACTTTGTGTTCTAGTAGTGATGCTGCTCGTTCTGAAGAGTTAGCCAAACTTGGAGAATAACTTGGTGTCATCATATAAACATTATTTACTCTTGAGTCAGGAGTCAACTGATAATATCCTGGTTGATGATGCATTTATAGTATGTGGTTATGTTTTTCTCAATTTAATTGAATTATGCATTTGATCAAACTGCTTTTCACATTGTGAAAAATATCAAAATATAGAAAACACTTGGTATTGCTTATTGCTCATTTTCAGGTTTAAATTCATCATCCTAGTGGTCTGACCTTTTTGAAAGTTACTAGATATAAGAACTGCATAATAAGTAAGAAAATAAAGTCTTGGTTAGCATCTGGTCAGATTAACTTGGAACTTAACCAGGAAAGTGAGGCTGCTAGATCAAATCAAGAATGGTGTATTTCTGCACTGAAGAAATTGAAGGAAGCTTCTCCATTGAGTTTGAAGGTTTCCCTAAGATCTGTAAGTTTCTTTGATTTCATTGAATTGTTTTTTCTAGCGAGGGCTTGCCTAATGTTGGCTATTGGCCATTTCTAGATTCGGGAAGGTAGGTATCAGACGTTGGATGAATGCTTAATCCGTGAGTATCGTATGTCCCTTCATGGGATCTTGAAACACGTTTCTAATGATTTCTGTGAGGTATCTGTCCAATTCTCTTCTTCAGAAATGTGGTAGCTTTGTCATTCTCAATTTTGTAACCTTGCTCTTTCTTCTACAGGGAGTTCATGCAAAGTTGGTAGATAATACTTTGACTCCAAAGGTATTATCTTTTTGTATACAATGTTCTGCTTACCAAACATGCATTTCTTAAATTTAGTACAACTGCCCCCAGTCAAAGATATTAGTTGTCACTTCCTTAAACTTAACTACTTAAGGTCTATGCTTTATACTCTACAATTTGTATAGTCATTTGCATTTAACCATGAAGTAGCACTTAGTACAAATGTCCCTGTGGGAAAGTTTCTTATATAGTGATGACCTAGATTTGGATCTGGATGTGAGAACTTTGTTATTCTGGAGGTAATTAGGAGAATTTAGTTGAGCTGTTTGCACTGCCCCTGACCACCTTCAAATTATTTTCACTATTTAAGTCATTATTTTGATTTATCTCATCTTTATACACATGAGCTCCTAGCCAATCTGTGGTGTTTGGTTTACGTCGTATTTTTAGCCTTCGACTAGCTGCAATGGCATCCATAAGAGTTGAACAAAATGGGGTAGAACGTTGCACCTTCAATCTTGTATCCAAGGTTGGGGAATATTGTTATTTCTGCTCCCTTGCAATTTACACTTTACATTGGTGGTCATGATGCTAGGTAAGTTTTGAGCAAGTTTTGGGTCATTTTGTAGCTCATTAAAATCTGTTTGAATGTGCCATATGGTATGCACTATGCAGTGGGATCCACCAAGCTTGGACAGAGCCTCAGAAGACATGGTGGACTACTATTTCTCACCGCTCGATGAATTCGAGCCCGAGCTTAAACTGCCAACACAATTACGGGAAGCCTTTATCTAATTGATCCTTCAGGATATTAACGTTATCTTTTGAGACAATTGAATTGTATGCTTGGTGATATGCTAAATGGGCTTGCGACATAATTGAGCTACAAATAATCTTATCTTTATGAGCCATCTGATGTTTTTGCTACATGGGATCTGAAAAAAGCAAGATGAAAATAGCCGTAGTTCTCTAATAGAGAAAGTTATATACTAGAGAAACTCCTGTGCATACCCCTTTACAAATGAGCTCTTGCTAATATACACGCACAAAAATTATATTTGCTTATATTCTTTTAGAAAAATTATATTCATAAATGTTTTTATCATTAACAATCAATTTGTAAATTTTGTGTAAATATAGATTGATGTTTGTTTGTTTGTGTAAAAATAATGAAGTGGGGAGGGTAAAAATTAGTCTTTTTTGTTGATGAAAATTTTGAATTGACGTATACTTTATAGTTTTAGGGCCAATGTGGAGAAAAGAAAGGGTTATGGGAGTTTTATAACTATATATATGCAAATGCTGCACGTAAATAATTATTTATTTCTACAGAGTATACAAGCACAAAAAAGAAAATGGTATTTTTTTTTTTACAAAATGGTTTTTTGGATAAATAAATATATTAATAAAGTCACATGGTTCAAATAATCAACGTGCTAAAAAAAATTACTAAAATCATAGAGGTGAGGGTTTGAATTCTCATTTGAGAAATTAATCAATTTATGGGTGATGTCTATATGATAAATACAAGTGTAAGAGTGAGTTATAAAAAAGCGAGGCAAAATCAATTGACAGTTATAGACTTGTTATTACTATTGATCGGCAAATTAAAGAATTATGAATATGTTAAGGTAATTATAAATTTTATTGCATTTCAATTTACTACTAATTTTGCAACATATTGAAATACGATTTAATTAGACTTTGATGTAAATACTATTACAGTTAAGACTTGCAACAAACCCAAAAACAAACAAAAAATAAAATTTTAAAAAATTTTAAAAAATTAAAATAGAATCTATACCTTGGGCAAGTATTAGTGATTCATTTATCCACTTTACTTAAAAAAAAAAAATATAAGTGATTCAAAACCTAAACTGAATATGATTGGCTCGAATAATATGACAATTCTAGAAATACCTTCCACCGATATCAAGCGACTTACAAGTGAGAGCTTAGAGTTGTTGAATAGTGTTTTCAACAAGGTGAAAGATAAAAATGCAATAAGTTTGATCTACTTAGTCCCCGTCACACCACCCAAAACACTGATGTGACTAGAGGTGGGCATGGACCGATTAACTGGCCCGGAGGGCCGGACCCGCCGGGTTGTGGTTCACCGGCCCACCGACCCGAACTCGGCCCTGCTGGGTGTAGAACTTACCTGGCCGGGTTGGCCCGTCGAATCCGGCGGGTCCGGGTCACAAGAAACTGGGTCCGGAATCGGCCCAGCTTCCATGTTGACCCGGCGGGCCTGGTTGGCCCGGCGGGTTGGGCCGGTAGGTCAACCCGGCGGGCGGGGCAGGGTTGGCCCACCCGATTAAAAAAATTAAAAAATTCAGAAAATTCAGAAAAAATTGGAAAAATTTCTGACAATTCAAAAAATGGGTTGGGCCCGGCAGGCCGGGCCGGGTTGCAACATGGTTCTAAGCCGAGTCTGACCCAGCGGGCCACGGGTTGGGGCAAGCCCAAACCGTAACCGGCCCCGTCTCCATGACGGACCGGTTACGCTTTGTTGGCCTGGCCCACCGGGTCAGTGACCCGGCGGGTCGGTTTTGGGCTGGGCACGTGCTGGGCTGGGTTGCCAGACGGCCCGTGCCCACCTCTAGATGTGACTTCTTAGCAGCACATCTTTATTTTCTATTTGTTATATTTTTTTTATATTATGGTAAATCACTTGTTATAAATTCATAATTTTTTATTTTATGGAATTCTTGAACTTCATATATCCATTTTTATAATATATATATATATATAGACGTCCCTAGATGATGTTTTCCCATATATATATATATATATATATATAGCTCATGGTGATGAAAGATTCTGAAATTCAAAACCTATTATATTCATTAACTACTTGTTTAGTCATTTATAAGTGAAATAGCAATGTAAATAAAAATGCTATATTTTAAATTATATTACTATGGTTAGGTTTGTTAAAATTGCAAATGCTATAATTTTTTATTTTTTATTTTATTTGTTATAAATTAATATGTATAATCACCGTGTAAATAGGATGGTAAAATTACTCTCATTATTTATTAGTTTATATTAACATTAATCAAAGAAATATTTTTACAATTAAATTTATATAACAAATGTTATCTTCTAAAACAAAATTAAGTAAAATATACATAAATTAATACATACACTAATCAAGTGGGTTGAATCTCCAACTCAGCTTTGGATTTGAAGCAAATTATTGGATTTGGCCCGGAGAAGCTCCAATCAGGCGCCATTCACTGTACCAAATTAAAATTTTGCAACAGTTATCTTCCGCGCCACTGTAGCAATGTTATTTTAATTTTATTTTTATTTTTTATTTCTGTTTTTAATTTCAGTTTTGATTTTATGTTGTTTTAATTTTTTTTAATTTTGTTTTTAATTTTGCTTTTAATTTTTTTAAATTTATATTTTTTTATTTCTGTTTTGATTTTCTGTTTTTTAATTCTTTTTAAATTTTAGTTTTATTTATTTACAATTTATATTTATAACTTTATATTTTAATTAAATTAATAACTTATAATTTAAGTTTATATTTGTTTTTGTATTTGCATTTTTTAACCATTTGGATTTTATTTTATATTTAATAAAAATTTATAATAAATATAAAAATTAAAATCATATTTTAAATAATATAATATTTAAATTCAATGGTTAAAAGTGGAAAAGATTTAAAAATGATTAAATTTGTTGATAGTATAAATATATAATTGTGAAATAAAAAGAATATTTTTAGAATATTCTATTTTAGAGTTATAAATAGAAATGATGGTTAGAGAAAATTTTACTATAGAAGCTGTATTTTTTAGTACTGAAAGGCCAAATATAGAGTTTTGAGTTGGAGATGGCCTAATGGACCGAAAATCTCTTGGGTCATTCGGAGAGATTCAAGATGAGGATTGATCAAAATGGTTGGCTTAATTTTTCTGCAGATAACAATAAGCGAATATATTTAATTAATTTTAGTGTCAAAGATACATGGATTTAGGCACTGTGATTCAGTGAGCTACAGTTTGATAATCAAAGAAACAACTAAATTCAATGGAATCTCTAACTGATAATTCATTTTAAAGATGGCTAAGTCTGAAAATGTTACTTGTTGACAATCTAAAGCTCTACATGAAACCTCTGGAAAGTAGTCTTTAGTAAATTAATTTGTTAAAAATCTTTTAAATATTGTTGGTCACTAGTCATTTCTTTCAACGGTCTCAGTCAAAGATCATTGGAATATCTTTTATACACATTTCCTCATAATTACTTATGGTTTTAGTGTAAGATTCTAGTCTGTGATTAAGCCTTTCGATAAAGAAAGTAAACTTGCTTCTTTTTTTTTTATCATGACGGCAAAATGATTAAAAATATTTAGTTATATTTATTTTTCTCTTAGCCAAATCTCGATATGCAGAAGATTTAATGTCAATAGATCAAGTGGTTGGCCATAACAACATAATTAATACATTGTTAAAACAAAAAATTAAAAGAACTAAAAATGACCCATAATCTTTCATGTGGTTTATTTTGATCTGCACACTTAATATTAATTTAACCCACAAATTTAATGAAGTATCATTCTTTAAAATAATTGAAGTTCTTTATCAGTGTCATTTTTATTCTATTTGTATAAATTAAAAAATAATTAGCGACGACGCCATTATTAGTCAATTAACGGTCTGATTGACAGTCACATCAACACCTGTTTGAGAATATGATAGAAAAGATAAAATTAAAATTTCTATGACCAAAATGAATATCTTCATATTTTAATAATCAAATAAAAAATGAATCAAAATTTAGTTTAGAGATCGTTAGCGGCTTTTATCATTTATAAGAAAAGTTTAATTAATGAGAGTTCCATCATTGATTTAATGCATGAATGATATAATCACTATTATTAAAAAAAAACTTTAAAGAGAGTTCATGTCCATGACACACACAGCAATAACAACAAGCCAAAAAATCTTTTAAAATCACAATGTATACTGTTAAATGTAATGATAATAACAAGTCCCTTATTATGAGTTCAAATTTACAAACCGTATCTCATATTGTTAAGTAAGAACATGTGAGTTGGAAAATCAATTCTCAACTCTTGCACCTACCTAAATTATCCTAATTAATTATGCTTATATTATAGGTAAAAAAAAATTGTAACAAATGTCTAACAAACAATGCAAAAGAAAGACCACATTCAATTTTAAAATCAACCGAGCAATTGCATCCATCGCATTAGAGCTAGATTACTGCTTGCTTTGTCATTGATAGATATGCTCAACAATAGTAATTTGTACAAATAATCAAATCAATAAGAAAGAACGAAGATATCAACAACCAGAGAAACAGAGAGACACAGACCCACAGAGAGAGAGAGAGAGAGAGAACAGAACAAGTGCAAAAGACGTCCAACAAATATAACTTAGATCCGCAGCCAAAAATAAAAAATAAAAGTAAAAAACTGGACCTTTGGCCTTCAGTAACTACTGGGTTACCATTTATTCCATATATTTGTTAGTCTGTCAAGTATCTGATTATTTATAGAATCCCAAATTCATTATTTATCGTCATCCTCGTAAAGCGGTTGACTTCTTCCATTTAACCAAGGACTTGAGAAAAGACATGACCTGCGAAACAGAACACTCTCATAAGACAAAAATAAACATGTAAAACAGCAACGAGCGCAGCAAAAAGTAAAGAGCATGCACCTCACATGGGTCACGCAGGGAGTAGAACGCATTTGTCTCCTCCCTCGGATTAGAGGACACTAAAATGCCAAAACCTCGGTTTCCCTCTCTCAAGACCTACATGTGACACCAAATAACATGATATGATCATAATAATATAATTTAAAGTAAACAGACATCAAGACAAAAGAGCTGATTGGCACTACCCCAGTTACAACATCTATGCACAATTACCTTGAAAGCATCCTCATCAGTTCGGTCATCTCCAACATATATTGGGAGCACATCATCAGAGTTGCTCAATCCTAAGGATTCAAGAAGAAACTCAACAGCTTTCCCTTTGTTCCAATCAATTACAGGGCGGACCTCTAAAACCTGAAATCATTCATTCGGAATTGGTACTTCTTTGAGACAATGATCAATACCAACTAGCAAATCAAGCAATGACTAGGAATTTTGATTATCTATGCTACCTTCCGTCCATGTGTCAGACGCAAACGTGGGTAGCCCTTCAAGACATTCTCGACACAACAGGCGACCTCAGACCAACTCTGTAGGCACACAAATATGTGGTTTTGACGTTAGCAACAGAATCCAGCACAACATGGCTTCATTCATAAGCACATTTAGGGCTTTTGGTGGTGTACCTTCTCATTTACAAGACGGTAATGTACAGAGACGCAGAATTTATTATTCTCGACTTTTGCACCATTAATTCCTTTAGTGATCTCAACAAGGGATTTAAAAACCTGCATTATCAAATAATTTATAACTGACCAACAATTCTGCAGAAGGGCAAAATATCTTTCATATCTTATGTGCATTACAAGATCACAAAATCTTGGAAACCATATACCTCATCTATCATTGGTAAGAACTCGTTTGCAGGCTGGAAGAGATTTACCTCATTTCCCTGAAGAAGAGGAGACATTTTCAGCCATTCAGTTATGGTAAATACTGCTTTCTAAAAAATAAGAACAACATGGAAATTCACGGGAAAAAGCATTGATCAGGTTGACTAATAATGCAGAGCAACGCATTGTCTATGTTTACATACCAAGTAAATAAATAAGAGAATGCATTGTGAAAGATAATGCAGAACTAACCTGCGTATCAGTAGACCTAATGCAATTTGGATGATCATCAAGAGAAAAACATTCTCTGACTGGACCCACAATGTCCATTCCATGACTACCAGCATAATATAGTTCTTTTAGTCCCACAAACTCATAAACCTGAATTTGGTGGAGAAAGATGTCAGACATACTGATAAACAATCCCAAAATCACTCAAATTATAACATAATTTAAGAGAAAAACAGAGCTGAAGTTTCTTTAAGCCTGTTAAGTTAAAAACAGATAAGAAGGTCTATAAACTAAGCATATAATATAGATCTTAATTAATTGCAGATTGGCACAAATATTGAAGATGAACAGAAGTACCTTGTCCCGCGACCTGCCACTTATAATTGCAGTGGGGAAATTTTTTGCAACACTGTGCACAGCAGCACGCATCTGTAATTAATAAAATCCTAAGCATACGACAACAGAAATGATTGGAAAAACAACTGATATATCTTAATAAGAAAAATCAATTTACCGCAGGGGACATGACAGCAAGGTCAGGATTGTCAACTATAGGTGAAAGTGTTCCATCATAATCAAGGAACAGTGCTATGTTTTTCCCATTAGCACTGGACGTGATTTGATCAAACGATGATAAAGCCGATGGAAATTTCATCTGTGCAGGACAAAGTAGATGCTTAACCATCTGCTGAACAAATCTCAGGAACTTTAAGAGAAGTTAATATTGTAAAATATCTACCAGCCAAATGCAATATGCTGTATCTGATTCATCTTGTGACTCATGACCAAAATCCTTGTTTAGCTTCTTACGAGGAGGTGATGAAGCAACCATGGCATCCAACCAAGCACTCTCACGAACCTCATCAAATTTACCAGTGATAGCCTTCCTTCTGGGAATACTTAAATATAAACTAGGAGGGTATGCTGTTGGTGGTGGTGAGTATGGAACCAAATTATTGGACAAGCCCAATCTGGATTTGCTCACTGGCACAGAATCAGCAAGAACAGGTGAACTATGACTTGACTTTAAATCCATTTGATCCAGAACACTCCTACAGATAAGTTCAATGCCCAGAATTTCCAGCAGCTGATTCTAAGTATCTTGTGTTTTAGTATCTTCCGAGATTACCCAACTCTCTTATCTATGAAAAACCACCTCTTCAATGTCTTCTTGTCTGTGCAGTTGTGGGTGCTGTCCATCAACCGATGGAAACCTGAACACTGACAGCAACTGCACCGTAAGGCAACACATAAATAATTTAAGGGAAATCATAAAACAAGTTTAGAAAGTCACCTTCTCATTGCCAGAACTGCAATGCATTTATAGCAGGCTATCAAATAATGGGACAACAAGCGCCATCAAAATACAAATCAGCTTTATTGCTTGAATCAGATACTTCCTTTCACTACAGACAGTGGAAGAGGGTAACGTGATCACTAAATAGAAAAGATTAAAAGATGATGGATAATGCAAAAATTCAGAATCTTTCATGTGGAGACCTCCTCTGATTTAAGAGTGGCAAACAACACAAGAACCCTGCCACAGCAAAAGATAGCCGTTGCCAACATATTTTATCAGGAAAACAGCTCTACTTTGACGAGCGATCCTCCAATTTTCTATTTTATGCACGTAGGAGAGTTGAATGCCCTTAGTAAATGACAATAATGCAAGCAATTTTCTAAATTATGCACATAGGAGAGTTGAATGCCCTTAGTAAATGACAATAATGCAAGGCTCGCGCCATAACAAACAGTAAAGGAATAAACAACAAATAAGGCCTCATAAATGATATACCGATCACAAGCCAAGAAACACAGTATACCAAAACATCCATCATGATTAGTAAGAGTGTGAATAGTACCACACCGATATCTTTAATTGCCACAAAAATATCCTTAAAAACGGAAAGAGATGCAAAAGCAGTGGTGAAGGGATAGTGTAGTAAATAATTATTCAGTTGAAGGTACACGGCTAACCCCTCCCTATGAACAGGGTAATTTCATCGTATATCACACTGACCAAGAATTGGCAAACGCATCTGGTGTGGTATGTGCTGGTAACTAGTGTGGCATGAGACATATAATAGAGGATTGATGCAATAGAAGATTATAGGTCCAGTATAGGTTTGTGGATTACATAATAGTAATAAAATTAAACATTGGCTGTAGTTTATATCTTCCCCTTTTCATTTATTTTTTACCGCTAAAGATTTATCTTTCCTACAAAGCACATAGCAGACAGAAAACTCTCATCTTTCTAAAAACACTGTTATGTACAGGACCGACCACAAAAAGGCAAGTCTACCAGCGAAAGTTCACACATAAATAAAAATTTGCCTATGTGTTTTATTTGTCATCAACGAAAGTGACCAAACTTCATAAACCTAACACCACACGCACGGTGTCATCGAGATAACGACTTAAAACTTTAAACAAAAATTTTAAACGTAATGTGATTGGCGAGCCGTGATACAATATAACGAAAGATATAAAATTAAGAAGTACAGAAGGAAAAGTAAATAAATAAATAAAAAAGTGGTGTGATGGCAGTGATGGCGATGGTGGTTGCAAATAAGAAGAGCATAAAATGGTGAGGGAAGCCACCCAATGCAACCGGGACCAAGAGAAGCCTCCCAGTAGGGCTCCCGTTCAGTTTTACATGGTCTGGTTATCGTCGAGTTTTCAGATGGAATCAGAGAAAATATACGAGAACGAGCACGAAGCACACAACATCTTTGACCAAACCCCCGGTGTCGCCGACAAGACTTGCTTCGCCAACCACACAGACTTCCCGTACGCGTACGTTTAGGGCTACACACAGATGGTGGACAGGAGAGGAGATGGGATGGGATGGGACCGTGGCGTGGAAAGAAAGTAGAATCCAAGAATCCAAAAAAGAGTTTTCTCCATAAAAAGTACAATTAATAGTAATAAGTAAACGCACGAGTTCATAATATCACTTCATGCAAGCCGGATCTTTCATTGACCCACACAAAATAACAACAACAACAATAATAATAATAATAATAATAATAATAATTTATGTGGTAGAAAAATATAGATTTAAAACGATAGATTAACTAGGATACCAGATCGATAAGAAGAAAGAAATGTAAATTAACCAAAAACCCGATGGACATTGCATTTAAATATAATAACTCCGGATGTGAAAACAAACTTAAAAACAAAATGAAGGAAGAAGAAGAAGAAAAATTGATACCTGACGGGAAATCAAATCAACCGAAGATGATGAGGTGAGATATCGATCGACAGACCGACTGCGTGGGTGGAGATAGGGGTATAGTAATTACGGAACAAGATGGAAGCAGAATCGCAAGTCACACGCCCAAAACGTTAAAAAAGACGCCCAGAAGCAAGGCGGCTAACAAACCCTAGAGAAACCCGGCGCCGGAATAGCGATTTCTCGTAACCACAGCCAAAATAGAGAAATAGAAAGAAATAGGGGTGAAGAGAGAGGGTGCCTATTTATAGAACCCCGCCGCGTAAATGTCGTGCTCCCCGAGGCCAAACTCGGTAGGCGAACCCAAGCCACATGAACTAATGAATTTCCAGCCTTGGAAGAAACCAATAGACAAACTTCTGGCCGAGTTCCTCTCATCAACCAATACATCCCATTGATTCCAATGGGTGAGATTTTTAAGTGTCTTCACAAAGTCTCATTAACTTGTTCTCAAAAAGGAAAATAAAATATAAAACCTCCGATTCAACTCCCCGAAATTATTATAATATTAACTGTCTGCACGAATATCGAAGGCCCACCAACCCCATATACTCACCAAACTTTAAAAATTAAAACTTAAAACCCCCAAGGCCAGCAAAAACCGCCAGGCTTGACGAAACCGTGTTTTGTTTTATGTCGCGGGGCGGGCCCTGCTGACCGGCTGCTAAGCACACGTGGCGGTTGGTATTGACAGCTGGTGAACCAGTAAACACGTATGGAGGACGTAGTCCGCGTGGCGACGTGCTGGGCGGGTCCCTCCACGTCCGCCAATGGTCCTTGTCGAGTCTGCCGGCTGGCTTTACGCCCAACCGCGCCCGAAGAAGGCGACACTCACGTGGCGGCGTCCTGGGGTCTCGGTATCACGTGCGGAGGCTATGGGCTGTAGAAGCGGGCCCGTCCGAGCTGGCGGCGACACGTCTGTTTACGGTCAATGGCCCAAGAAAGGAAAAAGAAATGAAAGCCCAAGAGAAAGCTGTTTTCCTTTAAGATTTTAGTGCAGTGAATTTATTTGTTTTGGAGTTTAGTTAAAAAAAAACTGCACGTCAAATCAAACACCAAAACCACAAGCGACGCTCAGTAAATAATACCAGCCACTTGTTTCCATTTGTTTTTGTGAACAGTAGGTGGTGGTGCCGCTGTGGGTCTTGGAGCTAGACAGCTACATAGTTTTGCTCCAACCTTTGAAATCCTTAGAGGCCATTTAATGGACCTCCTGATCGAACAAGCTCCGTGATTGTTAAATACTGTAAACAAATTAAACATACAGTACATTTATTTGGTTGCGTGTCTTCAATGATATATACTGTAGAGGGACAATGAGAGAGAGAGAGAGAAGATACTGGGTCAAAAGTAAGGGTGCATTTTCCAAACCCACGAGGGGAAACCTATATACAAAGGTGAGGCAAAGCGTGAAGGTATCAACCTATTTGACTTTGCAGCGAGAGTTTACCTTTCCATGAAAGTGAGTTGTTAGTTGGAACTCTGGGAGCATGCAATGGTCTCATAGACTCTTCCCGACCGAGTCAGTGACACGCTACCTAGTGCCAGAGGTAGCAGGAAGCGAAGAAAGATGCGTTGTTATTTCTTATTTATGAAAAAGTACTCCGTTTAATATCTCTTGGTTTTTATGCTAGAAAACACCCGGGCGGCTAAAAATAATTGGAGACCTAAAGCAAAATTTTAGAATAAACCCTCTAATTTATTTAATAAAAAAATAAATTTTATTTAGATTTTATTTTAATAAATACTTTTATTTGTCTTTCTCATTAAACTCATGATAAAGAGATATATTTAAACTTTGTGAATAAAACTCGTAAAAGTAAAAATGTAACAATATAAAAACTACAAAAAATTTTATTTATGATAAAAAAATTAATATTATATTAATTTTATAAAAATAAATGCATGAGAAAAATCATAATAGAGGGTCAAAATAGAATTTTGAAAAATTAGTCAGAGAATATAAGATTAATTAAGTGTCAAAAATAAAAATATTTAATATTTTACTGTGTTAATTTAATTTTTAAAAGTTAGGTAAGATTATATAACATTGGTTAAATATTAAATTAAAATATTTTTATATTATAATTATTATTGGGAATTCTTCAAAATTATAAGTTTTGGAATTATTATTAAAAAATCTAAAGATGAGTCATTGAAATTTAAATAATTATTAAAAAAAATCTAAAATAAAGGCCTTAATATTAAAAATTATTATTAAAAAAATTTAAAAATGAGACTTTAATATTAAAACTATTATTAAAAAATTTAAAGATAAAGCCTTAAAAATTGTTGGGACCTAAAGCAATTGCTTCATTGGCCTTACTCTTGAGTCAGCCCTGAGAAGACGAATGCCAGTAGAATTGGCTCAAAAGTTTCGAAACATGAACTGAAAAAAAAAAATAAATAATAATAATAATAATAATGATCACAGATTAACAATATAGAATATTTAGAGAGAGCAAAGAAAGCAGCGGCCCTAGCTATTTATTGCCATAACACACCATTTCTGTCAACATTGTTCTAGAAAAGTAGGTTAATGTGGGGTTCGCAAGGCTGATCTGGAGTTGACCGGACGCTTGCAATTTGATCTCAAAGCTGCTACATGAGAAGACGAAGAAAGAAAACCGAACGTTTTAATTTGACAAGCGTAGTTTCTGTGCTTTCAAAAAATCCACGAAAGGGATTGCCAACTTCCTCTGCTAATTTCATCTCAATTGCAAGGTTTAATGAGTAATTAGGTCTAACCAACAAACCGTCTTCAAATGCGTGATTAGCGTTTATTTCCTTCTTTGACCGCTCTAGCTTTACCCTTTACGCTATTGATGATTGAACCATATATATATATATATATATATAAAAACGCGGTTCTAATTATATAATTCTTAATACACGAAAAAAAATGTGGTATCTCTGATCCGTGATATTAGCAAGGAGCTTTTATTGATTTACCAGCTTTTATTTTATTGTCTCATCGGGTTTTTTTGTTTTTTTCTTACTTACGTATTTTTGTTCTTTTTGTTCCTTCCTTTTCTTATTAATAAATTAGTGGTTTATTCACTTTATTCAAAAACTTAACCTACACCTGCAAGCAAGTGATCATATTTCTTACAGGAAGTCGATGGCATCAATCATTCATGATGTCTGGTTTTTTTTTTTTAATAGCTTCACCACTGACGAACATACAAATGTTGATTGATCCGGATTTTTTTTTTTGATAAAGTGGATAAATCATAAATGCATTAAATAAAGAGAATAAGTACAAATCACGACAAACAAACAGATCATGTACTAGGAGTGAAAATAAAAAGACACAATCAGACAAGACAAAAACTGATCAACAAGCATAAAAACACACTCAGACATACAAAAAAAGAGGAGGGAGAATTGTGTTGGAAATTATGATTTAATGTTGGAGCGTAAAGCAGAGAGCAGGGATGATGAAGACCGAGGCGTGCAAAGAGCACTCGTCCCTTAAGAACAATTTCGCCTCTTTTTGCGGTCACGGCGAGGGAACACGAGATGGCGTTGTTCTCCGGGATCCAACGATCAAGTTTTTTTGTTCGCAATGTAACGAGAGAGAACATCTGAGCCTTTCAGATTTTTGGGTGACGGAAAAAAGGAAGAAGAAAAGGAGAAAGTTATCTTAAAATCTGGGACGGATTAGGTTTTTAATATCAGTGAACAGGCGGCAAGGCAGAGACGCGGATGGCGAAGAGGCACGGCAACGGCCGGTTCTCGAAGGATCACGGAGAAGAGACGCGCCCGGAACCGAGAAGCCGTTCTTTAAAAAGGCGCAAAAGAATTAAAATTTTAAACATAAAATAAAGGGCAAAAAGGGAAAAACCTATGGCGTGACTGCACCCAATAAATCTGGTGCATTCGTGTCCGCACCATGTGCCTACGTGAGGAATTTCACTAGCGTAGAGAAGCATAACTCAGCTAAAGCAGTTTAAAGGATAATGAATAATATCAGTATATAAAAGTGGATGAATTCAGCATGGTAAAGCGATGTGATACTAAACCTTTAATAAAAATGTTTTGAAACAATATGGCCTAAAGAATATGGGCTCTCTAACATATTGATCCGGATCCTTTGCTAACGGAAACGTAAGCCACATATTTAAAAAAAGTATTTGATGGTGGGAGTCTGTGTTGCCTTGGAGTCGCAGTGCTTCATCCAGCTGAGAGGCCAAGCAACTGTAGCTGACTAGGACGTGACAGACCACGATGTGACAACTATAGTAGGGGGCCCTGGCTGCAAACATGTTCTGTTAAGTTTGACTCACTGGTAGAGTCGCTGGTTAACTGCTCGGGTAGTGTCGGTGATGGAAACTTATATTGGATGCCATACATCTATGCATGCATCCAATCCTTTTACTTCTCTTAGTGTCTAGTACTTTTCCAAAAAAATATTTTCAAGAGAGTAATGGATGAGTAGGTAATTGATTGAAATTTAAAATTTTAAAAAAATAAAATTACAATATTTAATAGGTGAAAAAATATTAATAATAATTAATCGAAAAATCACACTAGAGTACTGTTTGGTAAGTTAATAAAATAGTTACATTTTAGTGTTTATTAAATTAACACGTTTTTATGAAAAAATTTTCTTTATATTTAATTTATCCTTCAACTAGCTAACTAATTAATCCATAAAAAAAATTACTATGATAAGAGAGAAAATAACAAATAAAAATAAAAAATAATCTAAAGAAGATAAGTAATAAGTCAAAACTATTTAATTTAATTAGTTAGCTATACTAAAAATAAGTTTTTTATATGGCATATTCACACACCATTGAAATAGGTGTTTGTCGCTCTTTTATATATATATATATATATATATGGGGAAGAGAAGAAAAGTGGCAATTGAGTTTAATCATTTAATCATTGAAGATGAGTGACTTTAAAACAAAATTTATTTTTCTTTCAACTTTCCCAATCACTTGAAAAAAAAAAAAAAAAGTAGATTCATGGTTCACGTCAATAAAAAATAATTCCATCTTGTCCAAAGAAAATAATTTCATTGGACCCACTAATTTTTCTCGTAAGAAAACTATACCAAACTACATAGAGTGATTCCACCTGATTAAATTTCATATATAAAACTGTCACTTTCCATCGTACCAAAAACACTAAGGTAGTATTTGCTATTTGCTACTTTCCCATAAATAAAAATTTCAAGCAAAGTCATTTAATGGAGTTAAAATCATGGAAAAAGATAAATACAACGTTTGGTATGTAAAAAAAATGTTGATGTTTTTTTTTTTTGAAAATCCATGAAAAGCTATTTAATTATATTTTAATATTTACTTAGTTTTTAAATGAAGTGTTATATAAACCTCTCTGGATCCCATAACATAAAAAATCTATTTAATTATATTTTAATATTTCTTATTAATTTTTACTTATGTTTTTAACCTACGATTTTGAAAACTTGATATTTTGTTGCATGTAAATAAGATTTTATAAACTGCTAATAATTAATGAAATTACTCAATTTGTTTTTTAATTAAATAATATAGTAAACTTAGCTTTTGAAATTATTAAAAAAGCTTTAACAGTAAGATTGTAAATATTTAACAAATTTATTGTTAAGTAAATATAAAACACTGCACGAAAGAGCAGCACTGGAGTCACCACTAATGCTGTAAAAGTAGAAAAAAAAATACTAATCGAAGAAAAAAACCATTGCTATAAAAGTAGTAGTGCGATTAACTCTTTAGCGAAAGATCAAGAATTCGACTTTCTTTCAAAAGTATAATTAAAAATTTAGGTGTATATGAGATGATTTGTCCACGTTGTTAACAAAAAATGATGAAAGAAAAAAGAAAGTTTAATAATTATGTATATCACTTATTTAACATGTAAAGTAATTGCACACTGCCATTTTTTATGGAAAGTAACTTCTATCATACCAAACACACCTTAATTTTTATTGTACCAAATAATATTTCAGTAATTATAGCTAGATAACATAAATTTATTATAATTTAAACATATTAAAAAGTTATTGAGCTTTAAATATTTTCTCTAATATTATAAATTTAAAACATAAAATATATAATTTTGATAGACGTATATTTTTATAATATTAATTCACTAAGTAAATTCTACAAAATATAATATAGAATTATATATATAACATAAATAATTAAGATGATAAAATAAGATAAAATTAATCTAGATTTAAATATAAAATTTAAATAAACCCACATTAAATTTAAATCCCATAATAATCAAATTGGGTCGAGCATTGAGCGTAACAGGTACCTATGCCCTTGAGTTTTGGAGTTCGATTTTAAATTTTTGTTAAAACAAATAAGTTAGGTAAATAACCTAGTGTCAAGTTATTGACTACCCTCTAATTAATGGTGTTGATTGAATACCTTACCATTTTATTAAAGTAACAAAATTTTATTTTTATTTTTATTTTATACTACTAATATTTATTTGTTCCCAACAACACCACTTTGATTCATGTTAAACTCGCCGCACTATGGCGTTTTTACGCCAAATGGGGCACCGACGGCGAGCAACTAAACGCGGCACTCGCCAACTCAGGAAGGAGTCATTGGGCACATGGTGTCCAAGTTCCAGAGCACATGACATTTTCTAACTCATGTTGGCGTGAAAAGTCCGCTTGTTGTTTGGTTACAAGCTCCTATTAATTAGCCACAATCTTTGCTTATTGCGTAAGGATGTATTGACTAAGACGGTAAGACCGACTGCATGGAAACACTTAGGGTGCGTTTGGTTCGGAAGTAGTCCACCGAAGTGGTGGAAGTCTTGAAGTGCCACTTCGGCTGAAGTGAAAGTTTCAGTTGAAGTGTTGGGTTCCATGTGTTTGGTTGAAAGGAGAAGTGTCAAATCATTAACTATTTTTTTTGTTTAATTAGTGGAAGTTAAAATTTAGAAAATAATGGAAATGAACTTCTACTCATCACTTCATCATGTGTGAGGGTTACTGATTTTTGTCTTTGTTGGATTGAGAACTTTATAATTATTTAAAATTATAATTTTTAAAAAAATATTTTTTTTATAAACAATAAAAAAATAATGAAATAATTAAAAAAACAATAACATATAAAAAAATAAAAAGATAAAAAAATTAAAACAATAAAAAAATATTTTTTTTATAAACAATAAAAAAATTAATTAATTAAAAAAAGAAACAATAGCAAATAAAAAAATAAAAAGATAAAAAAATAATAAAAATAAAAAGATAAAAAAATGATAAAAAAACGATAAAAAGATAAAAAAAGGATAAAAAAATAAAAAGATTAAAAAAATAAAAAAATAAAAAAATAAATCATAATAAAATAAAATAAATAAAATGGGTAAAAATCACCCTATGCAAGACTACGTGACGAAAGTGAAACATCGAAAGTCCCACTGGTCAAAAATTTTCCCGAGTCAAAGAGTGAAGTGGAAGGGTTTTGGAGTGGTCATTTTCAGATCTTGCCCACTCCACGATTGAGCCAAACAAGTGGAAGTGTCACATCAACTCCCACTTCCGTCACTTCGGTCTCCACTTCGGCGAACCAAACACGCCCTTATTGTTGAATATCTAGTTGAGTTTACACAAGAAAAACTTCTTTCCGAAGTTTCCTAAAAAAAGTTTATAATAATTTCATAAAAATATAATTGATGCAACAATGACCTGGATGATCCTTCTCTTCTAACATGCGTGAGGCCATCATCATGACTTGTTGGTTGAATTTCTCTCCAATAAAGCAATTATATGATATAAGTGGATTATCATTTTATAATGATTCAGACGTGGAATTTGGATGTTAAGACTTTTTTTCATATGTATTACAGAAATCATCAATGTTTCCACGTGGGTGTTTTTGACTTCAGAAATTTTTTAAACATGGAACAAATTCTTCTTCTTATTATTTTTTTTAAGCGGAAAAGAGAGGAGTTAAAAATAATTATGCAGGAATCGTGGGTTAGCTTAACGGTAACTACTCGTGATTGTAAATAAAAGATATCGAGTTCAAACATGTCAGATTATAATTCATCTTCAGGGTCCTTTGTAAAAATTCTGTGTGAGGATTAGCTTTTGTTCCTCCTTCGAAAGTTACATAGTGGGGGTTATTCTTAAGAGGTCAGTTAAGTCACCGTAACTGGTGTATCTCTGTACTCGCTTATTCTTTACTTTATCGTATATCAACTTTGTCAAAAAAAAATAAAATAAATAAAACAAAACAAAACAACTATACTATTTGCTCTAATATAATTTCAACATGTTTTATAGTTAAAAAAAATACAAATTTAATTGCTCGGAAGTGAAATATTAAGAAATGACGTAAGTAATAACGAAAGACAATTTAAAAAAAAAAAACAAATCCATCTCATGTATTACATATATATTAATGAATGGCTGAAAATAATTTAGTATCCGTTATTACATATTTGTTTGAGATCTTTATCAATCCCCTCCAAATGTCTGCTTGCATCTCATCATCAAAAATAGTGCTACCAAATCATTCTAGAAAGATGGTTAATTGGCTCAGTAGTAAATTTCCCGTACACATTAGAGGGGTAAATTTTTTAGTATATCACTAAACTTTAGCTCATTTTCATTTTGATTATCGAACTTCAATTTACATCAATTTGGTCACTCAACTTTAATTTGATTTCACAGGGTTATAAATCAAGGATTTCAACCCCTAATTGATTATATGACTGTTTGAAAATTTTAGTCAGCCCACCCCATGACAAATTATTAAGTCTATTATAGGTGTGCGTGTCATCGATAAAAAGCCACATCATTCATTTGTGAGTCAAAATCCCTTGATTTATTACCCAGTGAAATCAAATTAAAATTGAGTGACCAAATTGATACAAATTGAAGTTCGGTGATCAAAGTGAAAATGAGCCAAAGTTTAGTGACCTACTAAAAAATTTACCCCATTATGGGCAATCTTATTCTGTGTTGCTCCCCTTCCCAAGCTTCTATATGTGATTTTTTTATCAACCTTGATGACTCATTACATATTTTTAATAACGCCTTCCCTTCTAAATTATCCAAGCTAAGAGGTGCCCTCCCAAATGTCTCTGGCACTCTAGGGGATTTTAACGCTTGGTCTCTCTAAGGAAATTTGACTTTGCATGTTGTTAATTAAGTCTTTTTATTAATTTCTCAATAGCAAAGAAGTCAGGTGCGTAGCCACTCCCACAATGTGGAATGTTTCTTGCCCTCGAAAAATCATCTTGTTTAATTGGCTTGTTTGGGACAATAACATCTTTAACTCTTGACAACATGGCAAAGTGGGGTTGCAACAATCTTCCGTGACAACTTGTGTCCTCTACCATACAACGAAAGAGACAGTTGATCACATTCTCATCCCAAAGCCCTTCGCAACCCACATTTGGTATCACTTATGCCAAATTTTTTAAAGTTTTAAACTCTTTGGATACCCAACTTCCATAGTTGAAGTGTGGTTATCTTGGAGACCACCTTGGCCCCCATGCCGGGACATCTAGAATGTTCTCACACGTACAATCTTTTGGAACATTTGAGTGGAGAGAAATAATCATATTTTTAATCAACGCCTCATTTCTCTCATGTCAATCATAATAAAGATTGATCATGCTTTTCTCATTTCGCTTTAGGTGGCCCATGATTTGAAAAGACTCAAGTTGATGTACACGATGTTATCTATCAAACATAGTTTGGAGTTCCTTGACTCTTGCTCCATCACCATTGGGGAGGCCCTTCTGAAGAGGCAATTGCTCAATAATAATTTGTTGATTAGACATAGCAACCTAGAAAATCATACATGTGTGTCACTTTGTTGAAAACTCTATATTAAGGTTGTTGATACACTACTGTGTAATACCGACATGAACGTACCAGTTTAGGTATAAACCAATACCTTCCTTAGTTCTATTTTAACTATTGTACGGATATGTACTTATAATACCGGTCTATATCGATACCTATTTTAAAACTTCAATGAAAATTCTAAGTTCTTTTTTGAATTGGTCTTATTAGTAAATATTTACCCACAAATCCTTAATCTTTCACATCCATATGCAGAACTCTTAAAATTGGATTAATGGTAATTATGATTTTATGTTAAAATTTTCAATGAATAATTTGGTAAAATTGTTATTAGAATTTTTTTTTTAAAAAAATCAGACATATCATATGGAGAGACAAACACAACATATGTGCATTATAATCTATATATATATACTAAAATATTGGTAAATCCAAAATAGTACTCCGAAACACACTAATACAGGTATGCATGCCCTCTGGTAAGGTATTGATAACCTTGCTCTATGTATATCCGCCCAATCTCCATTCCCCCTTCACCTTGCTCTATCACTCTATGTATATCCTTCCATCTCCCTTCCTCCTTCACCAACCATAAATAGTGATTTGGCATATTTACCCTCCTACTCCCTACCTCCCTCTCTCTTTCTGTCTTGTTATTTTCCTTTTATTTTGTAATTGTACGTATTACTTTTTTAATATAGTTTAAATAATTTATTCTTTATTTAAAAAAATAGTTTCTTATAAAAAATAAAACAAAATAAAAATAATATTTATAGTCATAATTTCTTGACTCATTAAATTTAAATTTTGAAAAAGAAATTTTTAAATTTTTAAAAATGTATTAAAGAAAAAAAATTCAAACCTAATTAGTTTTTCGGATATTATATTAAATTTGGTATTTTATATAGATTGGACAATAAAACTATTCTATATCGTGTTTTATATATAGACTAGACAATGAAACTATTCTATATCGTGTTTTATTTAAAACGTGATTTATTCAATTTTAAAACTAGGGAAAAGGAAGGGAGGGGGTATAGACTGGACAATGAAACTATTCTATATCGTGTTTTATATATAGACTAGACAATGAAACTATTCTATATTGTGTTTTATTTAAAACGTGATTTATTCAATTTTAAAACTAGGGAAAAGGGAGGGGGGTTTAATTAGCTATGTAGGTAAATGACTCAAAAATGCAATATGTTCTCCAGCATATGTTCCAGATAGCGAGGTTTGAGGTTTGTACACCACATAGTCGTCGTCTCATGGCCTGTTACCTTATGGATCATGCATGTTCTATCACACTGTCCATATCATTCATCAACCAAGAAGAAAGAAGACAACCACCTAAAATTAAAAAGAGGCCTCCCCAGCCGCCCCTCTCTTTTTTGTTTCATCATGGGCATGGGCCAACACCTAAGTACCTAACTAATGCTTTGCTTGTTTAGAGGTTTGGGAATGTTTTATAAAGTATGGTATGGTATGGTAAGGTATGGTAAATGAGATTGTAAACCATACTTTGTTTGGGACAAAGGTAGAGTAAATAAAGGTTTTTGAACCATGTTGTGCTTGGTTTGAAGGTAAGGTAAAGTAAAGTTATATATTAAAATTACAAAAAAACCCTTTGAATATTAAAATATATACATATCAAACACAACTTTTTTAATAATATATTTTTATTTATTGCAATTAAGTTATAACTATAAATGGTAAAACTTTAGTCAAGTGAAACAAAATTCTTAGCTTGGAGTGAGTTAAAATATAAGGCATGTATGTAATTGTTAAAAGTGTAAAAAGGCATTTTAGTCAAGTGAAAATATAAAACCCTCCCAACCCCCCAATTTGGAGGGTTGAGAAATGGGGGTAAAATGGAAGTTCTCAAACCTCCATTTTACCCCCATAAACCATACCATGTAAAAAACCCTGTATCCAAGCAAGGTTTTATGTAAAACCATACTTTACAAAACCATGCAAAACCTCCAAACAAGCAAGGCATAAAGTTCTCCCAAAAAACACGATACCCCTGAAGACGACTCCCACACCTGACACCCCCATATGCAAACCATCTGCTGTCAATATTTATTAATTAGTATTAATTAATAAAGAGTTGAGAACTAAACAAGGTTATCGAGCTCATTCTCAAGTCACAAATATGGGGGAAAAAAACCACTTGTATAATCCCAAAAAGACAAGGCCTCAGATTTAGAGCAGTAGAACAAACAAGGAACTATGGAGGGGTTGTGAGATTAACGGCGGAAGAACAAAGCATACGGTCTGAGGCCCATGAATCATATACTAATAGGAAGACGATGATCCAGAAATTAATTAATGAATTAATCTTGAATGCTAAACTGACTGACAAATGGAAATTAAGAGACGCGCTTGCCTCAGCTTATTAGAAATGCACGCTGTTTACTTGCCACATATATACATGCATAATGAAAGAGCACAGGGCACGTAGTGATGATGGTATATGCATCAATGCATGTATGTGAACAGCAGAAACAAGGAGAATAGTCATAGAAATGACACTGTGGAGAGACGGCTGGATATATGCCACGGAGAGCTGAGGAAGGAGTGGCGCAGGGTGTATATACTATATAGGGGGGAGGCTCTTCCAATATTTAAAGCTCAAAGCTCAAAGCTCAAAGGCCAGACTTTTGAGGGGGAAATAATTCACTCCCAGTGTCAGGCCCAAGTTTGGAGTGCTTGGGTCTCCACAGATTCCGAATTCCAATCTTTTCCATCTGGCCTACACTGGTGAAATAAGCCCACAATTGCACCTTTTATTTTATTTTATTGTTTTTTAAAAGAGCCCACAATTGACACTTTGTTGTCCGTGGAAGTTTCCAGTTAAGAAATCAGTTTCCTGAAATAACCACAAAATCAGTAATGACTGAACACAATATTATTTCGTAATTTAAAGGATTTCTTCTTATTTGCCTTGAAAAACATATATATATATATATATACTGAGGGCACCTAATATAAGAACATCCGTAGATTTTACATTTACGAATGTTCACCGTCCACTCCGATTTCTATTAGGCGTACAGGAAAATTTTTAAAAATCCAAACACATCTAACTACTTCTTTTTGAATCAAAAAAAAATGGTGATACTGTTCACATAACGGTTTCTTTCGGTCTCTCTTTTCTACCTTCTTTCATATTAGAACGTTTGCAAAACTGATAGGTAGAATAGTGAAGGTTTAAATTCTCGTTGAAGGAATTAACTTACGGATAATGTCACAACCAACACTCATACACCATAGAGGCATGATTATATGAAACAGTAACACCACATTATATTATATCCCCTTGCAATTATAAACCAAATAGACTTAATAGGGTTTTTAAATGACATGGATGACAAGTTTTTTTTTTTTTAGGGAAGAGCTTAGAGAGCTGATTTTATTAATAAAAAGCAAAAGTTACAATGAGTTCAATATTACAAGCAACCAAAGAAAAAACCAAAACAAAGCAACAAAGCAAATACAACCAAGAAAAGGAAAAACAAAGGAGATCAAAAAACAAAACCAGCCTTACGGAAGGCCAACATAACCCAGTGCGGCAAGTCTCGACCCTGGAAGAACAGAGTCAGCATGTGCAAATTGATAGCAAAGGATGCTAGCTTGAATGCAGGGGAGGCCCAAAGCTTAGGAATAACATGCACACAAGGATGCCCCGCGGTATTCAAGAAAAGGTTGATGCCGAGGACCCAAATTTGAAGGCTCCGGACAGAGATGTGGTTTGAAGAGAGTGATTTGGCGGCAGCAGGGGACGTGATGAAGAGATGCCTGATCATGATCCCAGTGTCCACCATGGCTTGAAGAGCAAGGTTGATCGCCAAGAAGTCTGCCTCCGCTTCGCTCATGGCATGAATAGGACAAGCACCTGCAACCAACACAGAACAATTAGTGGATGACAAGTTGGCATCAGCATTATGTCATCATTCAAGTTATTTTTTTTTATGAACTTTGAATTCAAATCATATAAATCTCTAAATTTTTAAAATTTTAAGCCCTACCTAAAACCCTAAAATCATATACCCAAATACTATAAAAACTATACCAAAAATTCTAAAGCCTAAACCCTAAATCCTAAATAGTAAACCGCAGACCCCCTCAGGTTTTGGTTTAGCATTTACAGGTTTAGATAATAAAAAAAATTAATAGTTTTTAAAAAATAGATAAAATTATGATGTGGCAACATATGATTTGAAGGGATAAAATCCTACATAGGGTCACCATTTCATTAAATCCTAATACTACACCATAAGACAGGCACTTGTTGTCCTTTTTAAAATATATATATATATGTGTGTGTGTGTGTGTGTGTGTGTGTGTGTGTGTGTGTGGAGATCATCAAGAGAAATATAAACCCACACAAGAATCTTTAGCATTGAGGTGCGTCTGCTTTTTTTTATAATAAAAATATTTTAAAAATAAAAATTAAAGGTAAATTATGATATATTGAACATTTAAATGAAAATGCTAAAGTCAAGAGAAGCTTGGAGTTTTTAGGTCCTCATGTGGAAAAATTTGGGGAGACTCTGCCAGGAGAAAAGATTCATGTTCCAAGCTCGGGCTAGGAGTCTAGGAGTCTAGTTTGGTGGCCTTGAGGGAACTCATATCCCCTCGTTCTGGAAACAAGGAATACTTTGGTTCCAAGCTTCCAGCCTATTAAAACCTGATACATGTCCCAAATCACAATAGGAAAAATATAATAACATCACATGAGATACGTGTCAGAATATGATATGCTGGAACCAATGTATTCTCTGGTTCCAGAACAAAGGGAGATGAACTCGTCTTGAGGAGGGCTTTTTGTTCCTCGCCTTACTTCGAGGTTGACAAGGTCCCCTTGCTTATATCCCGCAAGTGCACAGGTTTGTCGAAGTAATAATCCCGGGTGAGCGGGGGCGAATCCACAGGGAGTAGGGAGTAAAGACACTTAATTCGATTCTTAGCTATGTGGAGTATCAACAATGATAAGTGTGGTAATGATTCAATTCTTAGAAATTAAAAACAACAAGTAAGAGAGCAAAATTAAGGAGGAGGCAAGGCAACCGATAAAGATGGGGTACTCGGATGATGCTTCACCTAAGATAATCGCTTCAAGTGCAAGAACTCTCTATTATGCTTCCTAATCAATACAATGGTGAGTCGTGGAAATCCTTACATACATAGTCCCAAATCTAAGGTCAACTATGCCTAACTCTATACATGTCCCGGAGGAGAAATCGAACAATCTCAACACCTCGCACTCGCATAGAGTTGCAATGAGCTCTAGGGATTCCAAGTGATAAATCTCTTCCTAGATTTAGACCTAACCCTTTGGTCCAGGCGGAAGGTCCCTAGCCACAATTAAGCCCTAGATAGTAAGATCATCTCAACGCTTCACTCCATTACACGCGCAACTAGGCCCCAGTGGAGGTTCATCCCTTAAACCATTCACTCTATTATGGCCGCAAAGAACTCGAGGAACGGAGGTAGAATCTATCACGTCGGATGAGAAAGGGGACGCTCCTGTACCTCTCGACTCACCCTCTCAACCCTCTCCAACCTAGCTTTGTCTAACGCTCGTGGTGTGTCACTCACTCACAAGGTTACCAACAAGAACTCTCAACCCTAGTGTCACTCTAGGGGAAATGTTCATACAATCAAGCATTCAAGGTTGGAACTCACAATAAACATCAATTTATTGAAAGCATAATAAAGAAGTTCAATGAAGCGAATACATCCTAGAGTTCACAATCACCCAAGTACCCACTAGGGGTTTAGCTCTCCATGGAGCTAAGTACAATCAAAGAAATCGAATGTAAAAGCAATGAATCCATAAAGAAACCCCCTCGATGGTCGTGTCGATGGTCTTGTAGAAAGTCCTCTACTCGTTGTCCAAGGATTCATTCGTCCGGTATAGGATACGCCTCGATCGAAGCTCCACTACCAACCTTCTTCCTAATGGAATCACGATGTCGGAGCCGTAGAACCTCTCCAAAACCTTGGCCAATACCCCTCGAAACCCTAGCCGACGCCCTCTCGCAAGTTGGGGAAAAGATGGAGAAAAGAATACCAAAATCGGGGCCGAATCGGCTTTAAATAGGGCTGGAATCGGGCAACTCCACGGGCATGGACGATACACGCGGCCGTGGAGTTGCTACAGTGCTGTTACAGTACTTGCTACAGTGCTCTGCTACATTTTTCGACCTGAATAACTTCCCAATTCCATACTTTCATCGGGGTAACGCAAACGGGCTCACGTTCACGCCATGAATCACTTACTTCTTCAATGATATATATGTTGGTGGAGCTCCTGTTCTTGTATGCATAAGACGGAATGCTCGAGTGTGACTGCCTTTGTGCCCCTCCAAATGGATGTGCTCACTCGAATGCGAGGAGGTTGGCACACACTCTAGCATCTCACACCTGTCCTATGTTTTCGCGTTTGAACTTTAGCAAGATCTCCTCCAAAATAAGTGTATTATGATCCATATTGGCCTATTTCCTTCATACTCGGCCTCACAGCCCTACTTGCGTAAAAGTAACATAAAAACACACATATTAATGTAAAAACCTGAGAAAAGTAATGCTCAACATAAGGAATGAACGCTTAGCATTCATATCGCACAAGCACTTATCAGAGGTCCTTTGATTTTTTTTGTATCAGCTGTACTCTTACCACATCTAGTGGTAGTTTGTTGTTCATTTCTTAATTAAAGTGATTAATCCATATTTTTAAAAAATGCAAACAAAATAAATGAATTACCTAGAAAGTGACACACTCACTTAAGTGCACGAATTGTCGAAGAAATAAAAGTATCCTGGTGAGTGGGTAGTCATATCTACAGGGGATAGTGATTAACACAAGAATTGCTATTTAACTATGGTAAAGATGAATCAATAGCGGTGCGAACAATATCAGTGCAAATAAAGAAATAAAGAAAACAAGAGAGAGACGCAATTAAATGATAGGCGAGCCAATTGATAGAAAGTGGGGCACCCGGACATTGCTCCCCCTAAAACTATTGTTTCGAGTGCAAGACTAACAATTACGTCTCTTAACTGATGTTTAATGAGTTGTGGAAATCCTAAAATACACGGTCCAAACCTAAGGTCAACCGTGACTAACCCAACACTATGCCCTAGCGGATAAATCGCTCAATCTCAACACCTCACACTGTATAAGGTTGCTTAAAGATCTAGGGTGTCACACCCACCCCTTCTACCGAGGTAAATGTGGCACCCATCAGTTAAAAATTTCTTTTTAACTGGAAACTGTCGCCTCTCAAAAACCAAATCAAACTTACAAATCACATTTTACAACTTTACATCATCTACAGGTCCAAATACATAAATACAACAAATATAATTACTCAAATTTGCGGGTACAACCGCTACAAGATCACAACAACAATAAATAGAAAGAAAGGAAGGGGGTCCCACTGCAATCCTGGACTCAACCCTGACTAGCTCTATACTCAATCAGACAATCTAGGGTCATGCTCCTGCAGCTACAGCACATTCAGTTGGTCGGTAGTGGCTTAATAATTTCAAATACTTAAATACAGTGTATATAAAGTATATAAATACCAACTTCTCAAATAATTTTCCAACTTTTCCAAAATACCAGAATTCTAGCAAAATACAATCTTTAAAGAACTCTTGAAACATAAATTCAACATAAATCAACATCAATTTGATTTTCTCAGAAAACACAAATTTTGTGAGAGAATGCCCTCATCACAATTCAAAAAATAACATAACTCTCAAATTCAAAATAAAGCAATACCCAACACTCACCAAGCATAACATGGTCTAGAAAACTCTCTAAACCTTCGCCGTGGCCGCGGCTAGGTTTAGAGCCGTCAAGGAACTCATGTCCTTAACGTTGACCCATCGGTTCACCGGTCGGTGACCCCCGGCTACCCGATGAATATCCAGTCAGGGCTCTCCGCTCCCACCTGAACTGACCCTCGTAGAAATCAATACTCAGGTCCACCACGCCAACTCTAAAGGCTGGCCCGTGGAGACCCACTACTGCAGTAGTCGGGCCTTAGCCCCCCGTCACCGTCCAAACCAACATGTAAATGCAGCAATAATACAAACTGTATAAATCATATCACAGCGTCCTTATCCAGGACAAGCATTCACAGTACAATACATGCATAATACTAGAAAAATCCAAATCCAGGACACCATTCTTGTATTAGGAATGAAAACCAGTACCACAAATATTGTCGAAAAAACATTTTAATACGCGCACATGATTTCACAAATCATTGCAAATCAAACCATATGTAACCATCCAAAAATAAATACATGAATTGAATAATTAAATCACATATACATGTATTTCCACTATTCACAAATACATATGATTATACAAAACTGATGTATCAACACGGTTATCATGGCACATCGTAGGAAAATAAATATAGTATATTTCGACCTTATACGAAATTAAACATGATAAAATGAAATACTTAAATATTTATTTCCAAAATACTAGCCATTAAACAGTTATTTCAAAATAATAATAATTAATTAATTATTTAAAATAATAGTCACTACCAACTCACCTGGTGTCCTTGGGTTCCTTGCTAGACTTGGAACTCCCTCCCAAGACTGAACTACACCTAACAGAATAATATAATAAAAATAAATAACACATTTAAACCCAAAATAAAATACAATAACAATAATAGACTCCTATTGGGCCCAGTCACTCCAATCGGTTAAAACCCGACCTTGCATAGTCCAACTGGCTTTCAATTACACTTAAACCAACTCAATTTAGACTAAACACTGCTGAACCAATCTTAACCAACCTTAATTCCACTGAACCAAGCTTAATTGCACTGAACCAAACTCAATTTCACTGAACCAGCTTGAACCAACTCAATTCTTATTCAAAATCCATTGAACCAACTTGCTTCAGGCCAAAACCCTTAACCCAAAATCAACTGAACCAAACCCAAACCATCTCAACTTGATTTGATCAGGCCCAACTCAACCAAATCAATTCAACTCAACCAATTCAATCCAACCATCATCATTATCCTCTTAACCATCACCATAATCACCATCATCATCAACTTGATTAACCAAACCAAACCCTGATCTCGGTAATACAGTAAATCCGGCAATCTCATCTCCATTTCAAGCAAATTCCAACTCAAATACAAGTGTTTTTCCAACCAAAATTGAAGCAACAACTCTTATTAACAATAACTCATCATTTTTCATCATAAATCTGTAATGTTTGTAAAATTTTTTATTCAACTTTGACTAGAAAGTTTGACCAAGTTTGGTTGAATGTTTGACTGCCAACATGCTACCCCACTTGCTTTTGGTTTTATTGCCTGATTTCTCGGGCATGATTAAAGTTAATCATGCTTGGTTGCATGATTGGAGGTGAATGATTGGTGAGGCAAGCTTTCCTCTTTAAACCTTTGTTCCTCTCTTCCTTCTCTTGCATCATGCCTTACTTTTGTTGAGAATTCTGTCGACTGAGAGGAATTTTCTCCGGCAACTCTTCGGCAAGTGTAGAGGTAGGTGACCCTTGTTGTTGTTTGTTTATTAGGCTCTTGCTTGTTGATTGAGTTTTGATGGAGATACACCATGATTCATATTTGTTTGGAGCCTTTTTCTTGTATTGCTTGGTTCTTAAATCTTTGTTGTGATTTGTCTGAAGCATGACAGTAAGCATGTTTTGTATTCATTACTTTAGCTTATCTTAATTAACTTTGTATGCATAAGTGTAGCTTTGATCTTCTTGTGAACCTGCAACCTTGAAGCTTGATCTGGTGTTTTGTGTTTGTTTATATTTTTTAGCTTGGTGTTAAGCTTAATCCTTGTCTTGTTAAAGCTTTGTTTAAATATGTTTAGCATGTTAAATCTGAGAATTTATTTGAGCATGTTGTTCATGTCATGGAGTGGTAATTAAGCAACTAGAGCATTCTTTCTTTGTTTTATTGTGAATATATATATAATCATGCCTTAATGAGGTTATCTGGTGTTTGACCTGAAAATTTCCAAATTTTAGTAACCTGAAAATCATGCTTTTATGATTTATTTTTTATGGCCAATATTTGTTTGGTTGGGTTTTTGAATTTTAATTGTAGATTTAAAAATTTATATATATTCAGAATCATGAGTTAAGGTTGATTTTAATCTTGGAAAGTTAATTGGGCTGGTGTTATGTTTAAAGCTTTCTTGGAGCGTTTTATTTGCCTAGCTAATTTTCTTGTGAAAACCTTTAATTGCTAGCATGAACCGTGTACTCAATTTCTTTTAGCATGCTGTTGTGTTGGTTTGATTTTTGGCAAGTGAGTTAAGTACTTTATTTTTGGTAGGATATATAACAAGCTTCTTTTGAGGTGCATGGTTGTTCTATTGTCATGCTAGTTATGAACTCTTTTAATTGTTGAATTAGCTTGGGCTATAGTTGTAATTTAGGCCCGGTCCAAGATTTGTAACCTAAGTTAAATTATTCTGTTTGGGTAGATCCGTACTAAGCTGTAGTTCACGGGACTTGGTGAACCCAATTCTGTAGCTCGGAGCCAGGTAGGCTCTCGCACTGTGTATTCCGTATTTCTGGCAATAATTATTATTTAATTATTGCATTGTTTAATAATTTTATTTATTTATTTATTTGCGTGATATTTATGTTTATTTATTTATTTTCTTATTTGCATTATTTATTCAGTAATTCCTCTGTCTGTATTCCGTATTTTCTGCGGTTTTTAGTACATCTCCATTTCTGGCTCGCCCAGCTAGGAGGAGTAAGTCCTAGCCATGTGCACATGTTTTCTATAGTAGCGCTACCCTCCGACTGCGGTCGAAGATCCGACTACGGCTGTTGATATTCTGTTCTGTTCTGTTCCGATTTCATAGTCGAAGATCCAGCCTCATGCTGTTGATTTCTGTTATTAGCCAGGGAGATGTACATGTCTGTTCTGCGTGTTTTTCGTAATTTTTGGATTATTTCAGTATTCTACGTATTTTCTGTATTCTATATGAAGCATGAGCTTTTATTATGTAATATCTGCTATATCTGTTGTTTCTGCGATCCTACTGGGCCCTTGTGGCACATGCACTCTGTGAATTCTGTTCTCGCAGGAGAAGATCAAGTCTAGGATCGGGGGGTGTCTGGGGGTCGTATTGTCTGCTTTTATCAATATCTCTATATTACCCCCTTGTGAGTGTAAGACTTGTATTCTGACTGTATTTGTAAATTGCGAACTGTTGGGTTGTATTTGTATTCTGTAGGGCTGCTAAAGTCCATACTTGTAGTATTTCAGTATCCAGTATCCTATTTGTGTTTTTGTGTTCTGTTCATATCTGCTAGGGCTGTTCAAAAAAACCGGTTAAACTGTAAACCGGACCGGACTGGTTTTTTTTGAACCGCCGGTCCGGTTCCAACCGGTTTCATTATTAACCGGTCCGGTCCGGTTCCAATTTTTGGAACCGCGGTCCAAACCGGACCGGACCGGTTTGCCAGTTTAGTTATTTTTACCTTAAACTCTCTCTCTATATATATATATATATGTAAATTTTTTATTGCTAATGAAGCTGATTGTTTGTTTTTAACTCTATATATTAAATGACCACTCTATTAATTTAATTTTAATTCATAAAAACCGAGACCGAACCGGATTGGACCAAATTGGTCGAAAACGGTCCAAACCGGACCGGACCGGTCCAAAACGGTTTGGACCGGTCCGGGTTTCTCTGTTATTTGGTCCGGTCCGGTTCCAATAATAAAAAAACCGTTTAACCGGTCCGGTCCGGTTTTGGACCGGTCCGGTCCGGTTTTGGACCGTGCACAGCCCTAATATCTGCTTGTTAGGGTTGACTCTGATCAGGTTTTAGCTAAGGCCTTGCACCCAGTGGGGTCCAGTCCCCTCGGATGCGGCCGATCTGTCCGCGGGCCCGGCTGTGGGGCTGGGACGTGACAAAATCCTTCTTCTTTCTCAAGAAAAAAAATTAAATTTCTCAATCCAAAATACACACATACATTCAAGTATACCAACAAATAAATCATCAACATACTTACCAAATAATACTTCATCCATTCTCCTCTCCAAATACCAAGCTTTATCTCTTCCAATTTCTCTCCAAATCTCATTCTTCTCTTCTTTTTTTTTCTCTCTCGGGTACTGTAGCAGTTAAATGGAGAAGAAGATGAACAACACTCAAGCTCTAGATTTTTCTCTCAATTACCTCTTCAGCCAAAATTCACTTTTAGTCCCTCAAAACATAATTTCTTACAAAACAGTCCCTGAAAAACTCCCCAATGGTCCTTGAATTATGAAATGGTATTCTCAAAAGGTCCTTTCAAACTATCCAATGGTTCCTAGATTATAACACAACATTTCAAAAAGATCCCTTCATCTTACCTTTCAGTCCTTGGTTTCCAGAAACATCTCATATCAATCCTTTTCCTATTACTCTTTAACCTAAAATCTTTTAAAAACTTTTACATTTAGGTCCTTATTCTTTCTACTTGGGGTTTCTCAACAAGATTACTCTGTAGAAAACCTTACTGCAACTGTAGTAATACTCTGAATATATTTTCCAACAGGTATCTAAAAGTTCAGGGTATTACATAGGGACTCCAAGTGATAAACCATATTCCCTAATATAGATCTAACCCTTTGGTCCAAGCGAAAGACCCCTAGTCACAATTAAGCCCCAGCATTAAGGATTACTTCAACGCTTCACTCTGTTGCTTGCGCAACTAAGCCCCTGCGGAGTTCCTCTCTTAGCACTTCACTCAATTGTGACCCCAAAGAACTCTTGGAATACGGAGGTAGGATAAATCACACCATAAGAAAAAGGGGATGTTCCGCTACCTCTCGACTCACCCTCTTAACCCTCTCTAATCTAGCTTTGTCTAACTCTCATGGTGTGTCACTCATCCACAAGAATAATCAAGATGGATTCTCAACCCTAGTGTCACTCTAAGGGAAAATCAACTCAACAAGCATTCAAGATTGGAACTGAATTAGAACATCAATTAAAGAAAACATAATAAAAGGTCAATAAAACCAAATCATCCTAGGGTTTACAAGTTCAAGCATCCACTAGGGTTTAGCTCTCCATGGAGCAAGATGCAATCAATAATGAAATCAAAAATAAAACATGCAATCCATAAGTAAAACCCCCTTCTAATTCGTATTGATGGCTTTGTGGAGTAGCCTCGTTTTCTCCAAAGGTTCTCTCGTCAAGCCTAAGACACATCTCGCCGAATCGATGCCAACGAAAGCTCCCCTAATAACTATCTTCCGAAGGAACGCGATGTTGAAGGCCATAGAACTACTCCAAAAGCCTTGCCAAAGCCTCTCCAAACCCTAACCACGAGCGCCTCCAAAGATTGGAAAAAGATCATTTAAAACGGCTAAAATCGTGACTTAAATAGGGCTGGAATCGGGCATCCACACGGGCGTGTGGAATTTCCACACGCCGGTGTGAATCTCTAGGAAACTGATTTTCTGCTGTATGTGAACAGTAACTGTTATAGTGATTTGCTGCATTACTTTACTACAGTAACTGCTACAATATTCTGTGAAAAATACTCCCGAATCCACACTTTCATTAAGGCCACATGAACGGGCACACATCCATGCGGTAGATCGCGTTGCGTCTTCAATAGTGCTCAATATAAGAAAAGAATATTTTGTAGTATTCATTTGAGCATGATGGAGGTTGGCACACAATCACGTGTTTTTGAGCACAACTTGTGTTTTCACGTTTGTTCATTCGAAAATTTTATCAACAAAGTGCATCCACGATCTACTTTTGGCTTCTTTCTTCCACTATTGTCTCTGTAACCCTATATACATAAAAGAACACAAATACACATATATAAGCGATAAAATCTGAGAAAAATAGTGCTCAATATAAAAAAAAAATATTTCGTAGTATTAATACATAAGCACTTATGAGAAAGCTACCAGTTTCCATAAAGATTTAAGAACAAATTTCTTTAACATGTCAATATGTTTATAGTTTAAAATTTAAATAAATCAGTTGCTTGCATTAATTTGTATGGTAAATTAAAAACGATATAGATGAATTTTATGATATTTTAATTAGAAAAAAATGGAAAGAACATGATATCTGTGTACCCGGAGTCGGAATTGGACCAAATTAGTAAAAGTAAAGCCAGCGGCTGAAAATGAAACCTGCGACCTGCGAACCCCTTATCACCCATGAACCACGTGCCGTTCGGGCCTCGTCCTCCGAGGTCTTCTCTTTTTTTTAAATTTTAATTTTAATTAATCTTCCTTCTTCTCCACCTCCACTCCGGTATTATTGAATATGAATTGAAACGAAGTAATTTATTTTTATAAAAAGAAACGGGTAAAGTTTTTTGTTTTTGTTTTTTCAAAAGCACAAAAAAAGAAAGGAAGAAAGGAAGGAATAAATAAGATCGTCAAGGAAGGGTAAGTGGTCGTCGTCAAAAAATCAAATTGAGTGATGAGGTTCCAACTCCGAAGACAGGACACAAGAAGGGAGATGCAATGGAAGGCAATGGAAAACTAAGAAGGGCAAGCGAGATCGAGATCCTCCAAAATCAATGGCTGCATGGGTTCTCTCCCATATTCCCATTCTGCTTTGCCTCATACTAATAATCCCCCAATCTGAAGAAACTCGATCCATCCGCCGTACTGAGTGTCATGGTCGGTGGATTCACATCCGTTCCCTGCCGCCGCGCTTCAACACGGAGCTTCTGGAGAGCTGCAACGCCTTCCCCCTAATGGACGAACCCCTCTGCCCTTACGCAGCCAACCACGGTCTCGGACCTCGCACCCACAACCGCAGCCGCAGTTGGTACCGCACCGACCCCCGGCTACTGGAGCCACTGATTCACCGGCGTCTTCTCGAGCACCCGTGCCTCACCCCCGACCCCCTCCTCGCCGACGCCATCTACCTCCCCTACTATGCCTCCCTCGACGCCCTCCCTTTCCTCTACTCCCCTCCCTTGTTCAACTCCTCCGCTCTTCACGCTCTTCCCCTCCATCACCACCTCCTCTCTAACCAACCCCACGTCTACTCGCGCCGCCATGGCCACGACCACTTCCTCGTTCTTGCTGGTCCCGCCTGGGACTTCTCCCAGGCCCCTGACGCTGACCCTGTCCTCTGGGGCACCTCCTTCCTCTCCCGCTCCGAGTTCTTCAACCTCACCGTTCTCGCCCTCGAGTCCCGCCCCTCCCCTTGGCAGGAGCACGCCATCCCCCACCCCACCTCCTTCCACCCTGCCACGCTCGCCCGCCTCGACGCCTGGCTCGCCCGTGCCCGTCGCTCCCGCCGCAACACTCTCATGCTTTTCGCCGGCGGAGGCGGAGGCGGGGGTGCCAACATTCGCGGCAGCATCCGCGCTGAGTGCGAGAATCGAACCGATCTTTGCCAGATGGTGGACTGCTCCGATGGGGTCTGCTCTCATGATCCGATCAGGTTCATGCGGCCCATGCTCCGCTCAAGCTTCTGCCTCCAGCCGCCCGGTGACACCCCGACCCGGCGGTCCACGTTCGACGGGATCCTGGCGGGTTGTATCCCGGTATTCTTCGAGGAGATCTCAGCGAGGAAGCAGTATGGGTGGCATTTGCCCGAGGATCAGTACGAGGACTTCTCCGTTTATATACCCAAAGAGGATGTGGTCTTCGGAGGGGTGCGGATCACGGAGGTGCTGGCTGCCATCCCGGAGGCGGATGTCAGGACGATGAGAGAGCGGGTCTTGGAACTCGCTCCCGGCGTCATGTACCGGCGCCATGGGAGTTCCGCGGGCCTCAGATCGATCAAGGATGCTGTCGATCTCGCCATAGATGGGGTGCTCCGGAGGATCCGGCGAAAGGTGAGGCCTCTCGGGAGTCCTGAACTCATCACGGTGGACGACGAAGAGGACGCTGCTGGATAGAATGGACGGCTGAGATTGATTGGGTGGTGACGTTTGTTCTCTCTGCAACTTTGTTTTTTCACTTCTCTTTTATTAAGTCTTGGGTTAGAAAAAAAAAAGTACTGAGAAGCCTGTTTCGAATAAATCTCCGGACAATGATATATATATATATATATATTGATATCTACTTGCTTTTATAACTTGTTTGCTTGCTTGCTTGCTTGCACTGTTCTTCCAATTTATGTCTTGTTGCATGCCCTCCTTGTTTGTATGGCTTACCGCTTGCTTAAGAAAAAGTGAAAAAAACGGATGGGTCATGATGGTGGCTGAGTTCACTTCTCTTCACTTCTCTGCCTACCCAATGGGAAGAAAACAGAAAGCTCTCGGCTTCCAGTTCAACTTCTTGATTATTATCTCAAAGACAAATAAATATTATATTGGTATAATATCACTAAACAATTAAGCTGATGTAATTGGTTAGAGCGTGTGGTTGTTAAGTGTTACCCACAAGGTTGAAGGTTCAAGCCCTTCTTCTACCGTGAGAGGCTTTTGATAAAACCCTGCTATTTATGACATCCTATGCAGCATGGGTGAATTGGGTTTCTTTTTTCCTGTTGCCCTGCGTGCGTGCTCCAGATGAACAAGGGCTACAAAGCCGCGTCCATAACTCAGCACAAACAATCCAGCATTGTAACCATACCTCAGCACAGACAATCCTGCATCAAAACCCATTGATAACACTCCAATCTGATATCCGAGAAATAAAAGAGTACTAAAACACTGAAAATTTAAGAAAATCAGTCTACCCCCTAACGTGCCTACAGGATCCAGACATAATAACACATCCGCTACAAATAAGTAAAACCCAAGTAACTGAGACAGAAATGAGGCAATAGACAGGCCCAAAATTAGATCCAGTGATCCACATCACACCAACACAAGTTTAGCAATCAGCAGCAAGTTTGTGTAGCACACAAGATGAACTCTACTTCCCTGGTTTACAAAGAAACACCCGACAGAGTATTGCCATGGTTGTCCTCCTCATCAAGCATCTGAACTACCTCTGCCACACCCATTGCCATTTCCCTCGAGATGGATCCACCAGTGGGTAAGTCAAATTGCCTGCGCTTCATCGACCCCAGCTTTCCAAGTGGTTGAGGGTCCACCACCTCCAGCATACCTTCCAGTTCTACAACCATTGACCTCTTCGCAGCCCGAATTATGTAATCCAGTCCCTAACAACCACACAAAATGCAAAAAGGAAATTAGTTCTCAATCAAATAAATGAGCAGTTTTTAACAAATTCTAGATTGATATGCAGCAAAAGCAAATCACCTAAAGAAAAAGAATGAAAAAAGAAATAAAGAAATAAACATGATTCAAGAGATGCTACCTTCTGGTGCATAAAAAAAAAATTATCTACCATATCCATTAATCCACCACCCTCATTTGATAAATCAATGCAATAAATGCAACAACCTAATCATCCATAACATATACACTAAAAGGCATGCTGAAGTATGCTGCTTAATATGCATTACTTATAGTGTTCTTGTGGCTCTATGGAACTTGGCAATCATCACATACCCTAGCAGTACCCCAAGGTTGCTCTTCTTCCAAAAATTTAAGAGAAATATCAACAATGCATATGCTAAGAACATTTTTTAGACCTAGAAAAATCAATTACAATGGAGCTATAATTATTCAAGTTTAGAATATCAGGTATGAGACCGCAACACATTCTTTTGATCCAGGAACAACATAAACAAACATTGAGATATTAAACACTAAGGTTTATTAAAGCAGTACTATTCAGCTGCAATGACCAAATAAATCACTTGGATGAAAAAAAGCAATATTTTTACTTTCAATGCTCTCTAGCCAAAAGCAAAGGTCAAGGATCAAAAGCAGGCCTTCCTCAAGAAGCATGCAGGTGCTAAACAATGCAATTATGAAAGGGATGTATCATCACAAATCAAAATAACAACAAATCTGTTCACCATAGAGGATATTTCTCGGAAAAAGAAAATATATAAAAACATAATATTACTAAAAGGCACAAGATAACTTGAAAAACAATTGGAATAAATGCATTTGAAATCATTTAGGTGTAAAATGACAACACCTCTATGGCATCAACAGTCAGGAGGAGAACAATGATTTTCTCAGAGAACCTCTGGCGTTCTTCAGCATCAACCTCAATGCGACGGCGATACGAGTAATTGGAAAACAGAGCTCTGATTTCCTTCAGCTTAGCTTTTGCAACTGCCAGATCACGAAGACCACGAAGAACTTGAGAGCGGCGGACTAGATGAGCTCTAAAACTCATCTGAATTATCAAAGCAGCATCCTGTGGTGATAGCTCCTTCCTCTTGCCCTTGCTATGATCAAAGGCCCTCTTTGCAAAAGCCTCCAGAACATAATATTAACGAAAAATTAGCACAGGCTTTGGAACATTAGTGATGTATTTGGTATTGAAAATTGCTCATAAAAAAGTTGAAGAGCCAGATGTTTTAGCAATATCATGCATGTAGTGAAATCTGGGGTATTTATGCAAGTTTACTGGAAGAGAGATCTTAATTCATTACTCTCTACAGACCAAAGCAGCAATTAGAGCTTTGCAGCAAACCCATAATATTTTTGTGTATGAATTTAAAAGAAATACAAAAGAACAGAATGATTTATTCTACCAAACATATTCCAACTTCAAAGGCAAGGGTTTCCAATGCCTTTACATGTAGAAAAGACCATAATTAAGTGAAAAAAAAAAATGAAGATATGACATTAACAAAATGAAATTGCAACACCAAATTTGAAAATAAATTTGTCTCAATAATTAGTTCACGTTGAGAGCATTAGAAAAACACAAAGATTATTGCACTTTCAATTTTGTGATTGCAATAAACCGTCACATTAGCTCTGGGTTTTTAAAGCAAAATTCCAACAAGTTCTATTGGAACAAGCTTCAAAGTTATCTCACCACCATTTTCTAATTTGGTTACACCTGCATTTAAAGCTGATGTTGATGATATTTATGTAAAAATATAGTGAATGGACATGATAAGGAAATGCTAATTTCAACAGATATTCTTACAAGGCACACAGTGCTGATTAGACAGGATTATGAGAAACTATCACCCAAAGTCTATTATAAATAAACAGGGTCATTCTTCTGACAATATTGTTAAATAAAGCCATATGGCCAATTAGTATAATGCCCTTGAACAAAAAGCATGTGCCAAAACTCCATACCGCTGTCAATCATATACACAATCCTAACTCAAAATACCAGTATCACCATGATGATCTAACAAAAGGGCATTGAGAGCATTTACAGATGAAGCTGCTTGGTGGTGTGAACAAGTGGCAATTGTGGCAATGCATGTGATCAAAGGAGCAGCAAATTCTCACAAGAGTAATGTTTTTACGAATAAGAAAAAGTAGTAACTAGCTCAGAAGAAGTCATAAAAGGGGATTTTTTTTAAAAAAAATCCAATAAATTGAATAACAGTTGTTGAGATTACATACCTGCTTCAAGACAATGGCCCCACGATTCACAGGTTCCTCGATCTCCACCACCCGTTTGCCGGAGGAAGCCTCTTTTTTCCCCATTTCCACTTTGTTATGCTTCTCCTTGTTGGCCTCAGACGGCACAGTGGACGCCTGGAATGTGTAAGTGCGAGTCATGGGTGCGTCCTTCCCCTTTCCTGTGATCTCAGCGGTCCATTTGACGTTCTTCTGCGCCGCGCCCTTCACCGCCGTCAGTTTGTACTTCCGATCAAAACCCTCCCCCTTGGGACCCTTGATCTCTGCCGTCCACTTGTACTTGCGCTCCTGATCTGCCGGTTTTGGCTTCATCGCCAGGTCGAACCCGATCTCCAGCGCCGCGACGCGGTCGCTGAGGTTCCGGAGGTGGAGCTCTGTCTCAGCCCGATCGTGCAAACGTCGGAAATGCGACGAAGCGCGGTTGAACTGAACGAGATCGGTCGCGCCCTCGAAGAAGTCAAGCGGAGAGATGACCGGAAGGTCGAAGACGGAGGGAAACTTGGGGCTTACTAGGTCGAGGGCGAAGGCGAGCTCATCATCAACAATGTCAACGAGGGGGGAGTAGCATGGAGGTGAAGAAGGCTTGAAGATGGAGTACTCGCGGAGGATGAGGGAGGCGGAGATGGGATCCATGAGATGGGATCGCTTGGATAGACTCATCAATGGTGTGTGTGTGTGTGTGTGTTTTTTTTCTTCTTCTACTTCTGCTATGTCTTCTTTTTTTAAAAAGTTTTAGGAGGAGCAGACAATGGAGGATTGAAGGAGGAAAATGGGCACAAGGGGTAGAATGGGAATACAAACAAGGACGATATGAATCCAAATGGGAAAGCTGATTTGGGAAGATAAGGTCGCCGCGTAAAACTCGGATTTGATTAAGTGCGTCCTAGCTAGTTGGAGACCTGACCTCCGATTTGAAGGAAATCACGGAAAAGACCTGGTGGAGACCAAGGGTGGCGTACGGCGTACCGAAAACAACCACGTGAGTGCTGTGGGAATCCGACCGGAGAATCCGAGAGGCCATGTGAGTTATGATCGAGCTCTAATTTGGCTGATTGATTATTAGAAGAAGAATATTGCATTGCATCGGTCCTCTCTCCAGACTCCAGACGCAACAGGCAAGGAAGCTGTCACGTTGAGTTTTTAGGACCAGCTTAGCTACTAGTAGTAGTAAGTAGTAGTTGTCGTCGTATACAAATACAAGTGGGGCTGTGGGGGTAGGAAGTAGGATAATGAATTGAAATTTTTTATGAATGTTTTGAAAGCAACTTTTGACAGGCGCAGCTTTCAAAGCATAGCACGTGAGAATTATTGCTTCTATCCTCTTTATCTGGTTACTTACTCGTTCCGAATTAAATGTCATTTAAACTTTTTGTATAATAATTAAAAACAACAATAAATTTTTTTGAAGATATGTATAATTCTAATTAAAACTAAGTTAAATGATCAAATTACCCATTTTCTTGGGACTACAATTATATTTTTACATAATTCTCCTTATTAATTTTTCTACCTATTATATCATTGGTTTTTTTCTCTTTTCAAAATACTCCAATTGAAATTACTTATTAAATATGAGTAGAATTGGAAAAAAAAAAAACAAATTTTATCTTGATAAACAATTATTTTAGAATATTTTTTGCTTCTTAAAATGACATTTAATTCGGAACGGAGAGAGTATTAGTTATTACTCCCTCCTCAGTTCCTTATTAAAATCCATTTTAATTATTCACATTCATTTAAAAAAATCAATTAAAATTCATTATTATTTTTAGAAGAATTGCTCAAAAAAGTCTAAACTGTTATAAACAAGTATTTTTAATGGACGCTCATCGTAGTAATTTCATCAGAAGCAGTAAGCATTACTATAAAGAACTTCTAGATATCATCAGTAGCATTGTAGCAGCTCGCCCATGTAGACTCGTAGCGTACGCAGATCGTTATCTATTCCACCAACTGGGAGTATTTTTGGACCGTCGGATCGAATCGATCCCCGGCTGCTCATTCAACTCTTGTAACCTTATAAATACCCCTCATTTTTGTATACTTTTGATATAAAAAAAGAAAAGATAAGAGAAAGAAAAGAGAGAAATAAAAGAAGAAAGAAGAAGAGTTAATTCTTCGAGGTTTTTGGGTTTTTGGTAAATACTCCTGTTCTCTATTCTTATTACTATCTTTACATTTATAACATATATATTCTTAATACGTTATCAGCACGAATTTGCTCATATGATTTTAATTTTCTTTAGCTTATCTAATATATATGTTATATATGTGGAACCCATTTCTAACACTGAATGCAAGAAGGTTCGACAGGGTAATATAATACTAGCAAACCATACATTTTATTTAATACATAATTTCGGTTTTTCTTAGAAGCATACATAAAAAAACATACAAGATTAAATCCACTAAGGCTAATATTACCATTACTTTTAAAATAAACAAGAAAAAAATAATAATATTATTATTACAATGAGGGTTTACTATCAAATCCAAATCTTCTGGTATAATCTTCCCCAAGTCTGCCATGGTAAGCCTCAGATCCCGGCAATCAGGTAAAAACTCCACCGGCGAACCTCCGACCCTTTCTCTTCTCCTGCCCGTCCTCTCTTCCCCGTCGGCCCTCCTCACCGGTTTTGTTTTTCGATTTCTCCACGTACGGCCTTTCTTCGTCGGCCCCCTACTTTCTTCTCTCCCTTATCTTTACTTCTTCTTCCATTTTAACTTATAATCACTTTCAAACAAATTTTAATTCCCAATGCTGCAATAATTGCAGTGTATGAACAGTACCGTACATGAACAGTACCGTATACATGAATAGTATCATACATGAATAGTACCGTATACATGAACAGTATAGATGCTTTATGTTTTATTCTGTACTCTCTATTCTAATTACATGTTGTATTATTATTTTGAAGAGAAAATGGCAAATATTGCAAAAAGAGAATTTGAGGCCCTTCAAATCTCGGGGAGCAATTATATATCCTGGAGCCTCGATATCAAGCTCCATCTGAAAGCAAGAAACCTGAGTAAAACTATTGAGGCTAATAACAATGAGCCTAGTGATAACAAGGCGAAGGCCTTAATATTTATAAGGCATCATATTGATGATGGCCTGAAGAATGAATACTTGACCATTGAGGATCCACGGGGAATTGTGGTTATCCCCCGAAAGAGAGATTTGAACATCTCGGAATGGTCTACTTGCCCAAAGCACGCAATGATTGGTCAAGCCTCGTGTTTCAAGATTTTAAAAAGCGTGCAAGAATATAATTCCGAGCTATTTAAAATTGTTTTCAAAGATTGCCTCTCGTGGAGAAACAGATGATGGAAGGAATGATGCTCGAGAAAAACATTTACAACATTTCACGCATCGAAATGTTATATTACAACAACAATATAGAGAAAAGAATTTTTACAAAAATTCTCCGAATTAATTTCTTGTCTCCTCGTGGGCGGAGCAAAAACAATGAATTGTTGATACTGTAATCATCAATCTCGACCATCCGGATCGAGCACCACCGCCGTAAATTAATTTTTGGGCAAAGAAGATAGCGTGGTCGCGCTGCTAGTTTTAAAAACCGCGGTGGACGAGGAAATTATGGTGGTCGAGGACTACGCGGTCGTAGTGGGGGTCGAAATAATATCGGACCACGCGATAATAGAATCGATGTACATCAATGTAAGCAACAAAGCCACAAGATGGGGTTAGAGACAAAGAAAGATACATGCTATCGTTGTGGCTCGGAAGGTCATTGGTCCGAATTTGCAGGGACCACTAAAACATTTTGTCCATCTTTACCAAGAATCACTTAAAAAAACAAGAAAGGTAAAGATATTGAGACAAATTTTTGCTCGACAACCCCATAGTTGATCCAATTGAGGATAATTCCATAAATAATTTAAATATAACCGAAAATACATATTTAGATATGTCGATTTCCTTATAGACTAGTTTTGTAATATGTCTTTATGTTTTTTTATTAAATTATGTTTTTTTCTTCCTGCTTTTGTTAGAATATGGTCGATGATGAATGCATTATTGATCATGGACAACGCATACTATTTTGACAAGAAAAATATATTTTATATCCTTATCAATGAGAAAGGCATGTATAGTCACAATAGCAGGGTCATCGGACCGGTTGAAGGTTCCGGAGAAGCGAGCATTGATGTTGCTAAAATGGGACATCCTTGCAGATGAAAAATGCTCTCTATTCCCCTAAGTCTAGGAGGAACCTTTTAAGCTTTAAAGATATACGTCATAATGGATATCATTTAGAGACGGTTGATAAGGAAGGAAAAGAATATCTTTATATTACACAAGTCGTTTCATGCCAAAAACGTGTACTTGAAAGCTTTCCCTGTATATCCTCAGGATTATATTTTACACGTATTAAAGTGATGGAATCACATACAGTATTAACCCTGAAGGTTAATGACCCGTAGATATTTAAAAATATGGCATGAAAGACTTGGACATCCCAGGGTGCTATTATGTCTACCTGGGATTATTACTAGTTCTCATGGACACCCATCGAAGGATTATAAAAATCCTAACACATAATGAATACGCATGTTCAAGCATGTTCAATGGGAAAGCTAATAACCGCACCTTCTATAACAAAAGGGTGATCGGTGAATCTCCTAAATTTTTAGAAAGAATACAAGGAGACATTTGTGGACCAATATATCCATCATGTGGACCATTTAGGTATTTTATAGTTTTAATCGATGCATCGACTAGATGGTCCCATGTTTCACTGCTCTACAAGGAATGTAGCATTTGCAAGGTTATTGGCACAAATTATCGGGGCTTAAAGCACAATTTCCAGATTATCCCATAAAGACAATTCGCTCTTGATAATCGTCGGTGAATTTTTCATCAAAATCATTTTATGATTATCAGTATGGCGATTGGAATACATGTTGAGCATCCGAGTAGCTCATGTGCATACCCAAAATGGGTCATGGAGTCATTAATTAAAAAGACTCAGATTATCGCTCAGTCAATGTTATTAAGGACGAACCGCCTACAAGTGCGTGGGGTCATGCTATTTTGCATGCCGCAGCTTTTAATACTGGATCCGACCCAACGCATGTAATTCATATTCACCACACCAACTTGTTATGGGTAAAGAGCTCGATATTTCATATATAAGAATATTTGGTTGTCGATGATATGTGCCAATACCACCACCAAATCGTACAAAAATGGGTCCACAACGCAGACTTGGTATATATGTTGGTTATGATTCCCCTTCAATTATACGATATTTAGAACCATTACTGGGGATGTATTTACTCGCAAGATTTGCAGATTGTCATTTTGATGAATCTGCCTTCCCCGCATTAGGGGAGAAATGATTACTCAAAATGAGCCAAAAAGAAATTGATTGGAATGCATCACGATTACATACATATGATCCTCGTATCAATGAATGTGAACTTGAAGTTCAAAGGATCATTAAATTGCAAAAATATTGCAAATGAAATACCCGATGCATTCATCGATACTAAAAATGGTAACCAAATCATATATACCACTGCTAATGCTCCTGCAAGAATTGAGATTCCTAAGAATCCATTGAAAGAAAAATCAAATAGAAAAATAAACCACGACAAAAAGCGTGGAAGACCAATTGGTGCAAAGATTCGACTCCTAGAAAAAGGAAGCGAGAAAGATAAAGATAAGGATCTCCCATGTGAAAAGGGAGAGGAAATTATAAAAACCCTCGGAACAAGTTAATGAAGAATCAATGGGGGATGATATTTCTGAAAATGTTGAAAATTCAATTTGCTATGTAGATGATGGTCAAAGATTGAATCGGCATGAGACCGAAATAAATGATATATTCATCTACAATGTGGCTACAGATATAGAAATAAATACTAATAATGATCCAGAGCCACGATCTATTGAAGAATGTCGACAAAGAAATGATTGGCCAAAATGGAAAGAAGCTATCCAGGCTGAGCTAAATTCCCTATCAAAACGTGAGGTGTTTGGGCCGATAGTGCCAACACCAGAAGGGATAAAACCAGTCGGTTATAAATGGGTGTTTGTGAGAAAAAAAAAATGAAAATAATCAAATTATGAGATACAAAGCAAGACTGGTTGCTCAAGGTTTTTTTCTCAAATGCCTGGTATTGATTATGAAGAGACATACTCTCAGTAATGGATGGAATTACTTTTCGATTTTTTTAATTGCCATGGCAGAAGTAATAAATTAGATATGCAGTTGATGGATGTTGTCACAGACATATCCGTATGGATTACTTGAAAATGACATATATATGAAAAATCCCTCGAAGGATATAGAAAAAAACAAACATTACAAATAATCATCATTTATACTCTATTAAATTACGGAGATCTCTTTTATGGGTTAAAAACAATCCGGGACGGATGTGGTATAACCGTCTCGATGAATATCTTATAAAAAGAAGGATACCAAAAATGATAGTATATGTCCATGTGTGTTTATTAAAAGTTATACTAACTGGTTTTGTTGTGATAGCAGATATATGTGGATGATTTAAATCTTGTAGGCACTCCTTCCGAAATTGCGAATCGCAGAGATCATATTTGAAAAAAAGAATTTGAAATGAAAGATTTGGGAAAGACCAAATTCGCCTAGGTATACAAATCGAGCACTTATCCTCGGGAATATTTGTGCATCAATCAACCCTATACTGAAAAAGGTCTTTGAAGAGATTCAATATGGAGAAGGCTTATCCACTGAGTACGCCTAATGGTCGTCCGAACTCTTGATGTTCGGAAAGATCCATTTCGCCCACCCGGAAGAAGGAGAGATCATTCTTGGTCCGAAACTCCATATTTAAGTGCAATCGGTGCATTAATGTATCTCTGCAAATAATACGAGACCGGATATAGCTTTTTGCATAGAAATCTTCTAGCAAGATACGCTCTACACCGACACGAAGACACCTGGAAAGGAATAAAAGATGTGCTACGTTATTTACGAGGAACTACGGATCCGGGTTTATTCTATCGACATGAGTCTTCATCCAACCTCACGGTGTTTTCTTGATCGTCGGGTATCCGTCTCGATCCTCATAAAGGGCGATCTCGGGACTCGGATACATGTTTTCTTACAATGGTACAGACTATCTCATGGCGTTCCACAAAACAAACTCTTACGACTACTTCATCAAATCATGTCAAATTCTAGCTCTCCATGAAGCAAGTCGTGAATGCCAATGGTTACGATCTATGATTGGGCATATATAGATCATCCCGCAAATTACCATCAAGAATAACAAATGCTACGATGAATTTATGAAGACAACAATGCTTGTATTTCTCAAATACAAGGAGGTTATATTAAAGGTGACGTAACGAAACATATATCACCAAAAATTTTTTTCTACACTCATGATCTCCGTAGAAGGCGTTATAGAAGTTCAAAAGATTCAATCCAAAGTGAGAATCAGTCGATCTATTCACAAAAATCACTTCCCTAAGTGCATTCACCAAAGACTTATATACAAAATCGGGATGAGAAGACTTAAGGATGTAAGTACTTCTGATATGAGTTAAAAGTTATTTATTTGAGGGAGACTGCACTTTTTTTCCCTTCGCCAGGTTTTTTTGTCCTAATGGGTTTTTTTCCAAGGCAAGGTTTTTTTAATGAGGCAAGTAACCCTCAAATGTGCCAAGGATAGTGTACTCTTTTTCCTTAGCTAGGTTTTTTTATCCCACTCGGGTTTTTTTCCTAGCAAGGTTTTTAACGAGGCGATATCCTTTGGTCGTAGGCATCCAAGGGGGAGTGTTATAAACAAATATTTTTAATGGATGCCTATTGTAGCAATTTCACTGTAGTAGACGGCATTACTATAGTAACTTCTAGATATCACTGTAGCAGCCGCCCATATGGTAATCGTAGCGGCACGCAGATCGTTATTATTCCACCAACCAGGGGTATTTTTGGACCGTCGGATCGAATCGATCCCCGGCCGCTCATTCAACTCTTAGTAACCTTATAAATACCCCTCATTTTGTATACTTTGATATAAAAAAAGAAAAGAGAAAAAGAAAGAAAAAGAGAAATAAAAGAAGAAAGAAGAAGAAGTTAATTCTTCAAGGTTTTTGGGTTTTGGTAAATACTCTGGTTCTCTATTCTTATTACTATCTTTACATTTATAACATATATATTCTTAATATAAACAATTTTGTCATTGGGCTTATGTTTTTTTAAAACTTTGAAAGTTGATTATTTTTCTCAGAATTACTTTTAAATCCAACGGTTCAATAACCTCTGATTTACTATTCTTACATCACATTCAATTTTTAGTTTTACTTTTTAGTTTTGGTAATTCGTATTTATTATGCTTACATCACTTTGAGTTTTTAATTATGTTCTTTGGTTTTTGTTGTATCCGTTTACTATTTGACAAATCTATTCAAATTTGTGTATTGTTAAACAAAATTCAAATTTTCAAAAATGACGCAAGAGATGAAATGAAACTTGTCGTAAAAAAAAAGGACTACAGAGAATAATTTTGTCAAATGACTTATTGGAATAAATAAAAAGTTCCAGAAACTAATAAGTAATTTTTTTTATTTTATAAAAAATTATATTAACTTTTCAAAATAACACTATTTAAAATATCAACATAGTGTTTTAATTTTTACAAAATATTAAAAATATAGTATTGTATTAAAAATAAAAAATTTAGGTTTTTAATGTTCCATAGATTTTTTAAATAGATATGTAAAAAAAATAAATAAATAAACTTCTAAAATGAGACAAATAAATAGAAGGGAAGAGAGTTGTTTGTTTAGTCTTTTTCTATTGTATAACTGTAATTTCCTATGATAGTTTGATGAATATTTACTTATCTTTTAAAGATCGCGTCAACTAAACCATGAAATTCATGAATATGGATTTCAAAATCTTATACTTCATTCTTTTCACTCGCGCATTGGTCTCATATTCACCAAAGTTGTCAAATAACCAAAGGCAACTTTCGAACCTAGAATATCATGCAAGTTTAATTATAACATTTACATTATGGGGATGTTTGGTTACTTGTAACTAATTGTAAGTAACTGTAATAAAATGTTATTTTGTTTGCTGTATAATGTTTTACCGTTTATGGTACTTTTGCGGCATTTCAAAGCAGTATCCACTCACTAAATCTCATATTTAATTATAAAAATATTTAATAAAGTAAATAGTCCTTTAATTATAAATATATTTTTATGTAATAAAATTTAAAAATATTAAATATTTTTATAAAGTAATATTTATATAATTAAATATTTGTACGACGAAAAATATTTTTTAATTGAAAATGAGTAATGATGTTTTTACCAATAGGTTTCCCGAATGACGTGTATATCAAGTCCATGTCAGCATCTACGTCATTCTGTCTTTATCTCTTCTTTTTTTAAAAAAAAATAATAATAATTTCTCTTTATTATCTAAATCCTAAATTTAAACATTTAATCATAAAAATAAACTTGTAAATGATAAATCGAAAACTGTGTTTTCCATTTTAGAGTTTAGGGTTTATGGCTTAGGATTTAGGGTTTAGGGTCTAGGATTTATTATTTATGGTTTACGTTTTTACTTTTTAGATTTTTATGGTATAGATTTTGCAGTATTTGGGTTTAAGATTTTAAATATAGTTTTATAATTTTTTTTAATTTTAAGAATTTAAAGATTTTTAAGGTTTAAATTTTGAAATTTATATAAAAAAATTAATGACGTGGATGAGGATATGGATGACAAGTTGGCCATCCACGTCATTCGGGAAATCTATTCAGTAAAAATAGCGTCACTCATTGAAAATATCATTGTTTTTAAAAATTAATTATAATTTTTTAAATAACCAAATTAAATAAATATGATATTTTTATAATTTAATATTTATATAATAAAATAATTTTATCATAAAATATTTTTATAATTGAAAATATTATAAAAATAATTAATACAGTAAATATTTTTAAAATTTAATTATAATTTTTTTCCAATAATAAAATTTAAAAATATTAAATATTTTTAAATATATTAAATTAATTAATTAATTTTACTTAAATTACTTTTTACAAAAATATTAAATAATAATAATAGATAATTAGAGTAATACAGACTGTGATTAAGTTAAAATATAGCATCTTCAATTACACTATAATTTTATTTATATGTGATTTCACTTATTACTGACAACCAAACCACCCTTAAGATTAAGATTAAAATTAAAATTAAAATTAAAATAAACACAGAAGCAAATGCAACTTATTTTTTCCCTGCCTGAAAGCAGCACTACTATCATCAAACAATCAAATAAATGATTAAATCTATAATTTTAGAGCAAGAAGCTATAGATAACGACACAACAACTATTATTAAGACACCCAAAGACACAATGAACAGAAAACTCGAAGAATGTTGCTACAAAAATTTCTTAAAATCCTCCATTGCTTGAGCAACTAAATGATCATCATTCCAATCATCACGATAGCTTTCTGGACGGGCAATTTTGTTCTTTCCACATTCTGAGTACATCAATTTCCTCCACTCTTCCACTGCTGGATATCCGCATTCAGTAGCCAACCAATCGTCATATTCAAACTGCAAGACCAGGTATTTTGTTCAAAAAAATTTGCTAAAATGTTTAAAACAGGAGGTCCGCGCGTGGGCATCTTTTCAATTTCTTTGCAAGCAGTTATCAAAGCATATCTATCTCTCTGAGCAAGAAGCTTGTACCAGTAATAACATTATGTAGTGGCTAGCAACCACCCGGCTAGATTAAAAGCTACATCAATTGCAAAATGGGGAAGAAAGAAATTCTTCCTCATTGCAAATTCAATATATATATAAATAATAAAATAAAAATAAAAATAAAAAAATCCAATCACATAGAAGCATCCCACATAAATACTAATTACCACGGCAGCAATTCACAAGGTTGGCCATTGAATCTTCTGGCAAGTTGAAAATAGCAACGTTTTGACATGAGTAGTTTGATCCCCCTAACTATCACTCATTATCACTTTCTCATCTGGATCTAAATATTCTTCAAAGGAGTTCCCAAGCAAGATGAAAAACAAACTACAACCAAAGATGTCCTAACCAAGATCAGCTCGAGCATGCACATCAGCCAAAAAAAATCTTATTATGGGCTCCCTGAGACTAGACCAACCTCATACCCATTTTAATGGAACAAAATAACACTAAAAAAGTCTCAGGGCCAGCAAAAATGGGCACTGCAGTTACTTCATGCAATAACAGACGATCTTAATTTCATGACCGGCCGAGTTTGCATCCAGAAAGTTCTCAGCAATGTTCATATTAACTCAGACACGGGCACAATATATAATTATGAAACATGCCTAATTGCAAAAATTGAGGATGTCATATGTTTGATGAAAGTGGTAGCACTCGGCCCCTATTAGGTAGCTCTCATAAATTGCCAAAAAATGGAAGGTTGTCTGGATAGAGAACTACCTGATAATTCCCAATGTTGTGGAAATGTCTCTTAGGCAGTCCGTTAACTTCCATCTCTGAGTACAAAGCTTTGATGTCTTCCATCATCTCTATTTGTGTTGGAAGTGTCACCCTTCCAGAAAGAACTCCGGCCACCCACTTGCTTTGAAGTTCACACAGTGGGAACGGGACAACCTAGCAGAAGTGTTATCAATATATTAATTGCTGCAATCAAATGAATATAACAGAGAGCATGGCAAATATAGACCTTCCAAGGTAGCCCAATGAAAGAAAGGCCAGGAGCAAGCTTAGGTGGGAAAATGTGCTTGTAGAGTGGACCCACACAGTTGTCATCAATAGTGACAATACCCTTAGTGTCAAGAAATGGAAAATGATACTTGTACCTGAAAAAAGAAAAGAAAACATAGATGAATTTCAGCTGTAGATTTCGTGTGAACTAGTGATTGTGTAAAATATTCACAATAAAACTAAACTCAAGAAGTATTTTGCAGTTCCTCTTAAACATATATTCCGGCAAGGAAGCAGAAGGAAAAATCAACCAGGTGTTGCTTCGATTAACCGTTTGATGCTTTGAAAAAGTACAAAGAGAAAAAGCGAGACCTAAAATGCTGTGAATAGAAACTAATATCAATATATCATCTTCCACAGGATAGTGTTTGGCGAAATGAGCTAAGCCTCCTTAAAAACAAGTGAAGTTGGCTTGACCTCAGCTACACAACTAACAAAAATCACGGTGCTTATCCATGGTCAAAATTTCATAACATCAAAGGGTTCCAATAATAGTTTTAGACAACTCTAGGATATAAATGACTTTACCACACCATTAGGTCCCATTCTCCTACCTGGAAATCAATGACTATTTATATTTTGAATCCACCCACAGTTTTAATTTGAAAAAAATTACCTTTTTTTTAAAGAATTGTAAATCAGACTAATCAGTGTAATGTGTTGATGGAGATATTTATGTATTCCATATATTTGAAAATGATGATGGAGTTGGTGATATGATGAGATAGAATAGAAGGAATGGAACAGGTTACCAACTTCTAACGGTCAAAACGAGCCCTTTAATTTAATTCTTCATATGAATAGTCAGTATGAGAGATTATCTACACTTTCAGTTAAAAAGAAAACCCACAGAATAGTAAAGAACATATAAGAAGCCCAGTAGATGTGGTAAAATATCTTTAGAAAGGGAGGAGGAACAAAAATTACAAACCAAAGGGGAGATGATTAGTCATGAGTCATCATGGTGGTGGCTAATCATATCCCTACATGCCTATGTTAAGAGTGAAGAGAACGAAAATAAACAAACAATACAACAGTCCCTTTCTACATATGTTGGTTCTCTATATGTGAACCAGATAAACCATTGGAAATCCAGCACAGCTTCAAAGTTTTCCCCTGACTGCTATTCCATAAAAAAGTGAAAACAACCAGAAAAGCTAGACTAAACAAATATTTCGACCTATCAAGAGTTTCCTATCAAGAGTTTCTTCTTCTGCTATTGTCGACCGAAAACAACTCATGCAAAGCAGAGCCCAATCAATCATAGATAATATTAAGGCCTAATTAAATATGCATACCCAGTACAATGCATAATGACATCAGCATGGGCTGAGCTTCCATCTTGGAAAACCAAAGTACCATCTTCATGTGCGCTTTCAATCTGCACAAGAGCAACAACAAGAACATTCCTCCAGTCAAATCCTGTAAATGGAAATCTCCCTTCAGTGGAGACTCGGACTGATTCTCACTCACCAGGGGAGAGGGCTTTTACCATAGAATGTAGCCACATATTGTCATAGCCGGGTTGCTTCACGAGCGTTCCTGCAGGAGCTGACCTAGCAGCAACATGAACTTCTTTTGCAACTCCAGCTATGTCCCTTGAGATGTCATGGGCACTGGCCGCACTCCCAATCAGAACAACCACCTGCAGAGAAATTTGAGGTGTAACAATAGCATGAGACAGTAAGACAACTGAATTTGATTAATCAGACCAATACATGATGATCATATGAATCATAAGACTGTAACACATATATAATTCAGTAGAGAAGAGAAAGAAGCCAATTGGACGCATACTTGATCATAGAAGGGGCAAGGGACACGATAATTATGGCTGTGTATTTGTTGGCCGGGCCATGCATCAATGCCTGAGAGAATAATATCATACCAATAAATTTGATTAATCGAGAGAAATCTAACGGTGATGTGGTTGTCTATGCCTATGATGATTATGATTATGATTATGATTATATGCAGAAAAGAAGAAAGGATAATGAAGAAGAGCGTAATACCAGGGATGTGAGCAATCCGGGGCTCCGTGTAGTGACCGTTGCAAACGACGACCCCGTCATAGATCTCCTCCTCGTAATGATCTCCTCCATCCAAATCCTTCCCCACTTTTCTCGATCTGACAGACCACCTCCCATCGCCCTCGATCGCTAATCGCACCACCTCCGTCTCTAACCGAATCATTCCACACAAATCGAAATCCCTCGCGAAATCCTTCAGGTAACGTAACACCTCACGGTGCCCGGGAAATCTCCTAAAATCCTCGCTGTTCTTCCGGACAACGAAGGGATAATCTAGGAAACCCATAACCTCTCTTGGGAGGTTGGTGCGCAGTGACGCATAGAGGCTCGAGTGGATTACATGACGCTCAGGATCGAGGCCGACAGGATCGGACTCGACTGTGGGGTTGTAGATCCAGGTGCCCCCGACCTCAGCACCGCGCTCGAAGACGACGACACCATGTCCCTCTCGTCGGAGTTCACGGGCGGCGGCCAGGCCAGCGGCACCAGCGCCAATGATGGCCACTGAACGCAGGGTTCGTGGAGCGGACGAGGGTACGGAGGGAGGAAGGAGCCGGGGAATGAGGGACGAGAGCATCTGGTGGGCTGCTGGAACACTGTCGCGGCCTGTGGTGCCGCAGCAGTTTCGGTCGGATGAATCTCCGCATATGGCCACGAAATGCCTGCTAACCATTTTCTAAATTTCTTTTTTTCTTAATAAACCGATATTTTTTTTTTTTAAATCAGTGTTGATATTTTGCGTGCTTTGTTTTTGTTGACCCTCTTTTATTCTTAATATATGTGATTTATTTAATTTTTTTTATATATATATTTTGCATGATTTACTAATTTTATGTAAAATATATATATATAAAAAAAATAGGGAATAAAACTAGAGAAAGGGACAAAAGAGAAAACAAGTGAATCCATTAGCTAAAAATAATTTCATGATCCAAGGTAGGAGAGCCATGCCCTGGTTTTATAAGGTGAGATTGTGTAAGCTTGATCCTAGCATGGCTGATTTGGTAGCTACTACTGCCCAGCTGCGGGGGATGAAATGCATCTTTGGATCACCGCCTTGTACCAGAGTATCATTAATGCTATGACCCAAGCATCATTATGCCACTAATGCACTCCACTATTAATGTGGACTACATCACAAAGATCCTTGTTCATGGAAAAAAGTAGATCCCTGATTGTTGACAATATTGAGATCTTTGGCTTCCACAATTAGATCAGAGTTGCCCGGAGCTGGATAGCTTCCTGCTAGAAGAACGAATGAGTTATGATTCACCACAATGAAGCCCAACCCCCTAGGGATTGATTCACCTTTTAGAATTCCTGTGGACCCATCCTCTTAATTAATTTTAAATTATTTTTAAATAAGTTTATCTACTTATTTATATTTTAAAAGGAGACCCTTATCTTATCCCAGCCTCCCCGATCTGATTTATTGTTCCGTAACACCCGAGCGAGGATCCTCACGCGATATTTGTTTTGGTTTAAAAATTAAAAGGAGAGTAGAAAACCGGAGGAAACCCTATCTCTTCTTGTGTCGTGTGGTGACCTCGGCGAGCTCTTGATATTTTGTTCTCGTTGAATTTTTGTGACGAAAGATCCAAGGTAGGTGCTTGAATTTTTATTGTGGTTGTGAGATCTACTTATTCTCATCCTTGGTTTCCACTCTATAGACTACCCGTAGGAATTTGATATGTGTTCACCAACCTTTGTGTTTATTCATTCATTTATGCACATGATTTATGTTTGTTAGGGCATCCTTCGAGTGCTTGATTTTTGGATAATCTGATTTGGAGTCTTGGAGTTGTGAGACATTTAGGTAAAGTATCCCACATATAAATTATACTTATGTATATAGACTTTTTGAAACTTGTTAAATTTGTGAAAAATATGTATTTTTTTATTTATTTATTTTTGGATAATTAGATTTACGTATATTATTCAAATTATATTTATATAATTAATACTAATTTTGGAATTATTTTAAATTATTTAATATTCAAATTAATGAGATTCTTTAGAATTCCCACGTGTTGATTTAGTTAAATTTCGAATTTTCAAATAATTCTTTTTAAATCCCTCGATTCTTTTTACTTTTGAAATTTCATATGATTTATGACTGTTCAAAAATTTCGAATTTCGGATAATTATTTAAATTTACGAATTCATGTGTTTAAAGTTCGGATTATGTATTTATTTATTTATTTTTGAATTTAAGGTATTATTTAAATTTTTTTATTAAAGAATATTATTATTTTTTTATTATTTGTTCATATTTGTATTCCATTAAGCGGTGTATTTTTGATATGACAAAAATGGGATTATATTCTCTGTATTCTTGTACTTTGCTTGTCTTGAATTTTTGTTAGTTCATCGTTTTTGTGAACAAGGTACTTTGATATAGAAATTAGTCCCCAACTAACTTTTGCAATAACCCTCATCACTTTGGGGGGTTAAACATCGGCCGGGTGTCGACACGTATTTTTGTTCTAGAAACTATAGTTTCCCTCGCTGAGCGTCGGTCGCGAATATCGGCCTTTGTTAATTTTGGCTCGGGTCACCGAGGGTAAAAAAATATGACTTTTTGTTTTGTCTCGGGTCACGAGAGTAAATATATGAATTTTTGTGATTTGTTTTTGGGCAATAGTTGTTTGGGGGACCTATATGCTTAATTTTTTTGACATCTATGTTATGTGAATTAAACTTATGGTTGGTTTTTGCAAATCATTAAATTATGATTTTTGATAATTGATCCCTATATTTTTAGTGGGTGCTTACTGGGCTGTCAAGCTCATAATTTTTGTTGTTATTTTCTTTTCGGATCGGGGAGTAGAGGTCGGGTGACGGATAGCTTAGCAGGGATCGTTGGGCCACGATCAATCTTCTTAGCATGTAATAAGTCTCGTTTGTTGTGGGCATAGTTTTTTTATTTGATTAAATTTGTAGCAATCTGCAGAGACATTTAGTTATTTCTTTTAGTGTTGAACTCCATTCTTGTTTCTAGCCTTTAGTCTTTGTTAGATTTTTTTTGTGATTTGTTGAGAACAGGTTTTGAGGCCTTACATGCCTACTGGGCCTCGGCTTGGTTGGTGTGTGGCCGTTTGTCAGCGCACTGAGCCTGGCGAGCCAGGTTCGGGGCGTGACAATTCCTGCAGTAAATAAGAATGAGCCATCAGATGAAACAAAATTATTCAATAGAAGGCATTTTCCATGGTAACAAGAGAGAGGTGAGGTGAATTCCATGACGTGTGCAATCGCTTTGCTGGAGATTATTGATGGCTCGAAGGCCTATGATTTGAAGATGCAACTACATCTAGCTTTCGAATTGTACCAAGCTCTTGATGCAATGATGGACTTAAGAAAAAGAGAAGATGAAGATTGAAAATATGTCAACTAAGAGTCCGCAGAGAACTCATCCAGAAATTGAATGTTCTTATTGAGAATTCTACCCAAATAGATCCAAACCACCTGAATTTTGGGACAGAACTTGAACAAGTGCTCAGTTGATTCCATCTTCAATCCACAAAACACACAAGAGGATTGAGGACCCAAATTTAGAGAGTATAAATAGGCTTGAGTTTGAATCTTGCCTTTGAAAAGCAACCATATGAAATGTTTTACACTGGGAGCAATATGAAGACACAAAATTTGGTTCCATCCTTCCCAAGAATGATCTTGAGAATCATTGAAATTAAGATAAGAATAAACCATTGTGGAAACTTTGTTGTAATTCGAAGAAGGGAACCATACCCAATGACTATTGTTATTAGAGCTGACTTAACCATGATTTTGAAAAGGAGTAGCATAAATATCTCCAAAGATGAGGTAGAGATTATCATGACTCCACATTTTGCCATTATGAAGATAAAAAAAAAAAGATGGATAGACTTAAGGTTTAGATCCATAATATACATGGGCTTGTGAGCAATGGGAATTTCACAAAAGCAGTGATCCAAAAGGAAGAAGATGGATGCCGGATTTATGTTTTTCAACCAAAAACATTGTTTCAAATTCTAAGTAGTATTACACATGCCTTCAAAAAACTAGAACCAAGCAAGTGGAGTACTGTCAGAACAAAAATTTAAAATGATATACTTGCAATGAACAATATCCACCCAAATATGTTTGGAATCATTTGGGTAATTGAAAACATTCTTAGCCATAAGGGAGGCCTTAGCAAAGTCGATATTCCTAATAGACAGACCCCCCCCTCAGCTTTGTTAAGGGTTATGGAATTTAAAGAAACCGAGCTAATGATCTTTCGATTGCTATCCCTTGACTAGAAAAATCTCCTCACTAGCTTGGTTATCAGACTCAAGATTGCATCAGGAACAAAATATGTAGAGAGATAGTAGAGAGGTATGGACAGGATGGAAGAATTGATAAGAGTAGATTTACCAGCTTAAGATAATTTAGAAGATTTTTAGCTAGCAGTTAGATTTTGAATTCGGTCCACTATAGCTGAGAAATGGGCAAAGGCCAGGCTCTTGGGGAAATTAACACCCCAAAGATAGGTAAAAGGGAAGCTGCCAGTTTTAAAAGTAAGAATGTTACCGATGCTTCTTCTAAGCCTCATATTGAACTCGTCAAAATAAATCTCATATTTTAGATTGTTGGCTTTTTAACTGGTTAGATTATGATAAATAGAAAGACACAGGTTAATGTTGCAGGTTGCCATTCTAGAAGCATTAGAAATTAGAACTAGGTCATCGGCGTACATGAGGTCAATGATGAAAAGATAAGAGGAGAGAGAGTCACCCTGTCTAATCCCTCTAGAAGAAGGGATCCAAACGGTGGGCTGCTTGTTAATAAGAAAAGAGAAAGAAGAGGAGCTAAAACAAGTTTGAATCCAAGATAACCAAGGTCTAGGAAAATTCATTTTGGTGGGGGTTGCAAGAATTGCATTCCATGAAATTCTCTTCATCTTGATTTACGTTGAAATTTGAGACTAAAATGATAGGATAAATGGATGATCCAACCGCAAATGTATTCCATGAAAAAAATATCAACACGGCTTGATATAAAGTTGATTAATCAATTTTCTCTTAGAAACTAGTTAATTATGTTAATCCTCAACTGCAGGATCGTAATTATGCTCCAATGGGCTGTTTATTTTAGATATTCCATAAACTTCTATTTGATTATTTTGTATTTTATTTTATTTTTTACCTGTATTTAAAATTAAATAGAGAAAAAAGTGAAACAATGAAACAATTTTTGAAAATTTTAAATTTCATCTGATCTGTAAAATAGACGATGAGTAAAGTAGGATAAATGTAATCATAAAGCATGTATATGATCGGTGGAAATAGCTTGTTTGTAAAGGTGACAAAAGAATGAAGGATATGGCGAGGAAATTACCACCGTATTATATATATAAGAAGTGTATATAAATAATTGAGGTAAATTGTGTAGAAAAAAATATAACTTCCATCAAACCAAATTTTCCAGATGGTGCACAACTTTCGTGGCCCATTTGAAATGAGAAGGCTACTTTAGACACTCGTTCTCTCGGTCTATCTTTCTTGGATAGACATTCGAATACTTGGCAAACTTGATAGCTAAGAAAAAATATCTACAAAACTCACAAGTTAGGCATTCAGGTTTGGACTTTGTATCAAAGTCTGCAAACATGTGTGTTATTGGCCTTTAAAACTATAATGTGTGAGGCTCTCAACCAACAATAACCCATGAAGATAGACCTACAAGTTCACCCAAGCCAAGCACAACAGTTTCTTAACAATGCATCAATAGAATTATGTCTAAGCAACAACTCTGCAGCAATTTAGGCAATCTTTGAATGTATGCCATAATATGAGGACTACTTTGAATATTCTAAAATTTTAATGTGGGGGTGGCTCTTCGAGTCTAGTTTTCTTAGAAGAAGGAATTATGTGATTTAATTAAGTGTGGTGAAAAATATGGAGGGAATGGTACTTAGAGGTCTTGAAATTGAGATATTACTTAAGCATGCATATGTGCCTACTTAAATAATACTTTTCTAAAACTTTTAGGAAAAGTTGTGCATGGGTGTTATCAGCAGCCCAACAATATTTTGAGGTAGTGAATTGGTTTATCATCCACTTCAAGATAGTGCGGCGGTTGCCACGTGTCTGGTATTGGGTCAGGGCGTGACACATATTATCCAGACTTTGCAAAATATATCATACATTGACTTATAAGATGATTAATATAATAAAATCCTATATTCCCATGTCCATATTGATCAATAAAATCTGTAAGCATCATAGAATATTATAAATAATGTTTATATTCAGGGAACCATGATTCAACAATGTTTGGATTGATAGCAATAACTCTTTGGGAAATTTCTTCAAAAAGCGGACCCACAACCATGCAACAACTTGGAAGTTAGAAGCCATCCTATTCGTAATGCTAGAAAAAAGAACACATGGAAAAGAAATTATATATTACTCATTCATCAATCATCATTTGTCACCAAGCTTCAATAGCATAATTTTCTCTAGGCCTGTTGGCAAGTGGACCATGCCAAGATCTGAGTAGTAGAAGAAGAAAACGAAACTCAACCTTACAATTTACAAATAACTAGCAATTGTGTGAAATTAGGCCTATGATAGAACTCCATTTGTGATATCCCATGTGTGATGTGTCCATAAATTAATAGTTCTACTAGCCAGACCGAACAAGGACATTTCATAACCAAAATTAGCAGCGCAAGCATCTGTCCCCACTGTTGATAGTCCCACCATCTACCATCATTCATGGAAAGACATTTTGGGCTTTATTTAATTTAACTCTAACCTGATATTAGCAGAATAGTTAGAGTACATCTTGGGAATTCTTTGATGAGGAGTTTTTCAAAGATCATTTGAAGTTGTCTTCTTGAGAAATAATAATAATTATATAGCATTACATATATATATATATATATATAAGATAGATAAACACATAAATCAAATAATAAAGATAAATTACATAGAAGTTATAGGGGTACAGACGGGGAGAAACTACAAATATTACATTAAAAGTGGATAACACAAACAGATAATAACAAATATAATACCAAGCAATACACTAAGGCCCCCTAGAAGGAGATAAAGCAAAGTCTTCTCACAATATGGCACTGGCCACACTGACAAATAATCAATCGGCCTCTGAGAAGATGCTAGCTTTCCACGATCACTCGGTTTACCCTGGCGAGATTTCAAAAACTACAAGTATGCTTCACTATGTTAACCAAATCCTCCAATTTTTTTTTAATTAGGAGTTGTAAACTCCCACAAAAATAAACATATAATTAGTTCTATGCAAGAGTGAAGTTAAAAATATGATTATTTCATACAATCCGGATGTTTTAGATGATGTCTAGAACAAGAAAATCCTAGGGGTTTTTTTTTTAAATCTTCGGAGGTGTTAATAATTTTAATTGGTTGAAATTTCATAAGACATAAAAGGAAAAAAAAAACCATGATTCTATGAAAGACCAAGCACTGGGTGTGGCTCCATAGAACTGTCTACATCCAAATATCCATTGACCAATCTTTTTCATTTTGTCACGATGGTGGCACCAAGCAACCGTTCTTCCAATGTATAAGTTAATGAAATAACTAAGAAGAATCTTACCGGATAGAGAGGTTGATCGTTGCCATGTTTCTCAGAGAAAAAAGGTAGGAATAACAATAGTTAAAAAAAAAAAGAAGAAAAATAAAATGAAAAGCAAAAAGCTTTGCTGGCTTTGAGCCGAGATCAAATTGGTACCGGTCCCTTGCGTAGGGCGTTCGTTTCGGAAAGACCCGAGATCGAATCACATACCCTCGTAAGGTGAGAGCACGTGGGTCGGCTTTGAGCTCTGCTGCCCACATGTGCACGTCCTGACTTACCCTTAAATAGGGGGCGCTTGTCGTCTATTTGTCCAAAACAAAAGCTTTGCTGGCCCAATAATTTGTTCATCTCCTGCATCTTTCTCGTTAGAAAGTTGAGTATTTTTGCAGCCCCTCCCCCCCTTCCTCAGATTCCCAACCAATTTGGCCTTTCATCTTTTCTTTCATCTGTTATTGTTTAACACCTTCTCTTAGCAAAAGAAACAGGTGTCATGCCAAATGTTTCCACTATGTTTGATAACTTATATTTCATACCTTTTGTGGTGAACTATGCACGACTATGTTGGACAAATGTTTGCTTGATGCACTTGCTTAAGAAAATTCTTTTATTGATTTTCTTGTGTTTTCCATAACTGAGTGAATTCAATGGCGTGTGCTCTATTAATCATTCCACTAAAAAAAATTAATTGATTTCTTCAAAGTTGAATCTTATGGACCTCAATGAAACTCTAGATGATAAATCTTCTGGCGCTTGGCACAATCCTCTGTCTACAATTACTTCTTCATCATCCATGAACTCCACAGTTGTCCAATGTAGAGCATCTAACAATTCTCAAGGTACAACCTAGCATTTTACTCCATTATGGAGAGAATCAAACAACCAGTGCCCATAAGGAACACTTGTTGCAGTCAAATCTTGTTCTTCTTATTTGGATTGAAAAAATTACCAGGGAAATCAACACCATAAATTCAATTCATAGATTGCAAGATTCTCAAATGTCTCCTACCCTTGATTCAACACATAATTAATTTGGAGACTACAACAGAAGATTTTACCTACAAAAAACAACCTAGAGTGGTTAATTTAGTACACAATTTTGTCTTCGAGGCACTACTATATCTCCAGAGAAAACCCACTTCAGAATCCTCTGGTGATATTGTGCGCCGAGTCTGGTTTAATTTGAATATGATAGTGTTAGAATGAGGAAGAAAGATAGAAGAGAAAAGAAGAGGTAGATCAATGCTCATCCATGTCTCAATAACAAGTGTGATCATGGGGCTACATATAGAGGCCAATGATACAAGTATACCCACGTATATACATACATACATACATCTAATGTATATATATACATCTAACACCCCCTTAAACTCAAGGTGGATCATGTGTCTTGAGTTTGGATAACATAAATAGATGATGATCACGTGTCTATGTTTTAGTAAAAAAATCAGCCACCTGGACCTCTGTAGGAAGATAATGGAGTGACACAGTATGGGCACGAACATGACAACGAGTGAAGTGTGCATCCACACCTATGTGTTTGGTCAGATCATGCTTGACCGGATCGGCAGCAATCTGAAGGGCTCTCGTACTGTCGCAGTGGATAGGAATAGGAGAATGGATCAATACACCAAAATCCTGCAGAATCGAGCGAATCCAAAGTACCTCCTGTACTATAGAAGCCAAAGCATGAACCTCAGCCTCAGCACTAGACTTGGCAACAGTCTGCTGTTTTTTAGTCTTCCAAACAACAAGTGAAGACCCAAGAAAGATACAGTAGCCAATGACAGAGACCCTATCATCAGGAGAACTTGCCCAAGTAACATCAGAATAGGCATGTAGCTGAAGAGTGGACTGATGTGAGTAGAATAGACCACGTGAGGCAGTGCCACGAAGATATCGTAGTACCCGGAGAAGATGTCCATAATGAACAGAGGTGGGGGCCGCAACGAACTGACTAAGGATGTGCACAGCGTGAGAAATGGCAGGACGTGTAACGTCAAGATATACCAAGCTACCAACAAGATGCCTATAGCGAGAAGAATCTGGTAAGGGAATCCCATTTGAAGCACGAACATGCAAATACAACTCCATCGGTGTAGCAGCGGTACGAGTATTAGTCAAGCCAGAGCGATCAAGGAGATCAAGAGTGTAACGATGCTGAGATAGTCGATAGCCATCAGTATGAGATGTGATCTCGATACCCAGAAAATAACGAAGCGGGCCAATATCAGTCATCAAGAAGGTCTCTCACAGTTTCTGCTTCACAAAAGTAATATAAGCAGAATCATCACCAATAAGATCATATCATCCACATACAGAAGGAGAATGGTCCGGCCACGTGGTGAAGTATGAATGAAGATTGCCGGATCATGTATGCTCGAAGTAAATCCATCAGCCTCAACAACTGTGCTGAACCTCTCAAACCAGGTACGAGAAGCCTATTTGAGATCATAGAGAGCGCGATGAAGGTGACAAACAGATCCAGGAGGCACCTGAAGGCCAGGAGGAGGAGTCATATAGACCTCCTCCTTCAGGTCCCATAAAGAAAGGCGTATTTCACATCAAGCTGATGAAGAACCCATCTACGAATAGCTGCGACAGCAACTAATGTACGAACAGTGTGCATATGGGCCACGGGGGTAAAAGTCTCCTCATAGTCACGACCATACTCCTGTTGAAAACCGTGAGCAACAAGACGCGCTTTATAGCGCTCAAGAGATCCATCAGATAAGGTTTTCACCCAATAGATCCAGCGACAAGTAATAGGAAGGGCATAGGCAGGGAGAGGGACAATATCCCATGTGTGAGTCTGAGACAAAGCATCAAGCTCCTCAGCCATGGCAGTCCGCCACTCAGGCGATAGAACCGCTTCCCTGTAGGTACCTGGCTCAATGACATCTGAGACACTGGTGCTAGCAGAAGCATAACGAAAGGGGGATGTAAAGTGGAGCGATCTCGTAAAGAGTAAGAAGGAGAGGATACCTTAAGAGCTGGATAGACAGTAGGAGAGGTGTCAGAGAGGACCTGCCCTAGTGGAGTTACTGTGGGATCCCGACGATGGTAAAATAAACGAACTGGCGGGGTGAGGAGGAGGAAGTGAAGAAGAAGAAGGGGTAGACACAACAAGAGACTCAACAGATAGTAGAGAAGGAGGGATAGCAGAAGAGTGACTAAGAAACTCTGGAGGAGTGAGGAACGGTGGAGAGGAAGGCACATGGGAAGTATTCGCAGGAGAAATGGTAGGGAAAAGGAAAGATAGAGGAACCGAAGGAGAGGGTGACTCAGTAGAAGAAGGAGAGGTATAACAGGGGGTAGCCTCATCAAACGTGACATCACGAGAGATACGTATACAATGGGTAATAGGATCATAGCAACGATAACTTTTATGCTCAAGGCTATATCCTAGAAAAACACAAGAGAGAGACTGGGCAGTGAGCTTGGTCCGCTCCCGAGGTGAGAGCAAGACAAAGCAATGACAACCAAAAACACTAAGATGATCATAGCGAGGAGGTGTTCCATGAAGACACTCTCCCGGGCTGCAATCATGAAGATGAGAGGAAGGTTGAAGGTTAATTAAATAAACAGTCGTAATAACAGCATCAGCCCAAAAGTGAGGAGGAAGAAAAGCACCAAGAAGAAGAGCATGAGTGGTCTCTAAGATATGACGATGCTTACGTTCAGCTACCCCATTCTGAGGATAAGCCCTAGGACAAGATAACTGAGGCAATGTGCCCTCAGAAGACAAAAAGGCACGAAAGGCCTGAGAAATGTATTCACCACCAGAGTCAGATCTAAAGATCTTGACTAAGGCAGCAAATTGGGTGTGAACTATGGCTATAAAAGATTGATAAATTAATAATAATTGACTACGATTATGTATAAAATAGATCCAAGTGAAGCGAGTGTAGTCATCAATAAAAATAACATAATAACAGTTACCTCCTTTAGAAACAAAAGGAGCAGGACCCCAAACATTAGAATGAATAAATTCAAAAGGAGCAGAAGTTTGAGATACACTCATAGGATAAGGGCGTTGGAGCTGTTTACCAAGCTTATAGCCAACACAGACAACATCAGAGGAAGGAGAGACAACTCCTAAGACTCTAAGACGAATAAGAGATGACAAACGAGAGTGACACAAATGACCAAGATGGTGATGCCACATATGATGAGATAAAACTGTAGCATGACATTGATGAACAACCTAGCTAAAGATGACAGGTGAAAGGTATCCAACACATAGACTCTATTATGGCGACGGCCAGCTCCAATCACTGTCCCACTATAATCCTGCACATGACATGAGCTACTGTAAAAAATAACCTGACAACCATAATCAGTAAGCTGACTAGCAGACATGAGGTACAGTCAAAAATAACCTGACAACCATATTCAGTTAGCTGACTAACAGACATGAGGTTTATGGATAAACGAGGAACATGTGATACAAAAGGAACAAAGAATAATATTGAAAAAAAATGACTAGTAGATGAAATAGGGAGGAGGGTGCCATCAGCAGTATGAACATGTGTGATATATAAGGATGGTCGGGAATGATGAAGATGAGTGGCATCAGGAGTCATATGAAGAGAAGCACCAGAATCAAGAATCCAGAGAGGACAAGAACTACTTGGAGCAGAAGGAGGAAACTGAGCGGACCTTGCATAGCCAGTGGAGTTTGCTAGATGGGACTGCTGAAACTGTTGGAACATGAGCTGATCGGTAGGAGACAGCGGAGGAGAAGATGGTAGAGCAGAAGACAGTGGAGCACGAGAGACCTGAACAGAATGCGCTTGCTGATGAGAGTGAGGCAGCGGGAGAAGAGGTGGTGAAGAAGCAATACACGGAAGTTCACGCTGCTGGGGGGTCTTGTAGAAGAAAAAGATGACCAAATATACCACAGTAGTGACAAATCATAGTGCGTTTCGGCCTTGTAGAAGAAAAAGACCGAGATGAGACAGGAAGAGCTGGGGGGTCTAGTAGATGAGGGCGAGGAGGCAGGAGGAAGGTGAGAGACAGCAAGAGCATTACCCCCCTGTGAAGGAAGCCTATAAACGGGTTTCCTCAGCACGAATAAAGGTGAAGGCCTCATCCAAAGAATAGACAGAGGGGGCATGAAGTATTTGAGCCCGAGTTTGCTCAAACTCGGGACAAAGGCGCATAATAAACTCATACATACGCCGTGTCTCATTATGGCTACGACAACGAGAGCAAGATTCAGAACAAGTAAGGATCTGGGCAGCATGAACAATACAGTAGGGAGAGTCAGAGCATCAATCTGACGCCATAAGGCGTAATACCGACTATAGAACTGGTCGACAGTATCCTCGCCCTGCTGGAGACTAGTGAGAGCCTGGTATAAGATGTAAAGTTACGCCTGACTGGAACCACAGTAGTGACGCTCAAGATAGTCCCACATCTCCCGAGCAGTGGGAAGATCAGCAATCTGAGTATGAACATCAAGAGTGATCATCTAACAGATCATCATCTTAGCGGTAGAACTGTCAGCAGCCCATTTCTTAAACTACTGCTTAAAGGCCGTGAGAAGAGCAGAGGCCTCGATGGAGGGAATGGTCTCAGGGATAGAAGGGGCAGTAAGAGTAGTACCTGGACCGTCAACGGGGCGAAGAACACGGATACCATCTAGAATCCGCTTGATAGTGAGTCACCAAGCAATGTAGTTGGTGCCATCAAGCACCACATCTGAATGTTGGAGATTGCGGTGACGCATCTTAGGTAGCACCCCACTGAATCCATAAGCATCCATTTTTTTTATTTTTTTTTTATTTTTTTATGTCACACATGCATAGTATAAATTAAATCATTGTTTTTGCTTTTGAAGGCAGGGAGTCACTTTAGATTGGCGTTATGTGGTTGGAAATGGGACAAAGCCTTTATTCAAGGAAATTGAGAGAAAAAAAAGGTGGAGGCTAGTCGGCTGAGCGGCAGCGTCCGGCGGGCGGCACGGCTAGGCGCAGGCAAGGCCGGGCACAGGGGAGGCAGGCGGGCGCAGGAGGTAGGCGGGCGCTGTGGGCACCGGCACAGGCGCTGATGGCACTGGTGCGCGCTACGGTGCGAGGCCGGGGTCAGCACAGATGGGGCGAGGTCAGGCGCGGCTGCTGGGAGGGGAGCGGCTGTAGCGGGGTGACGTGGATGCGGTCTCGACAAAGTTACGCAGGAGGCTAGATAAAGTTGCACAGGAGGCTGGATCTGGATCTGGATCTTCTTTTTTTTGGTGGAATGAATGAGTAGAGGAAAAGATGAAAGAAGAAGAAATAGAAGAAAAAGAAAAGATTGGTGAAGTAGAGAGTGAAGGAGGAAGTGGCCGGATTAGATGCCCGGAGAGATGGCCGGAGAAGATGGCCGAAGAAGATGGCCAGAGGAAGGTACCTAGTCTAATACCATGTTAGAAGGAGGAAGAATGATAGAAGAGAAAAGAATAGGTAGATCAATGCTCATCCATGTCTCAATAACAAGTGTGATCATGGGGCTACATATAGAGGCCAATGATACAAGTATACCCATGTATATACATACATATATACATACATCTAATATATATACATACATCTAACAAATAGTACCATCATTTTGTAATTCATTTGCCTTAGATTCCAAGGATGCAAATGTACATGGTGATAGTAGGAAGCAAGCAACTCCAATCCCCTCCCCTCCCCTTGACACTCAGTGATGATATAGAAGGCACCAATTTATATGCATCAGTTGGAAGCACCAATCTGCCACCACCTGTGAGCAAAGGCTCTAAGAACAAGAAGAAACATAATCATGAGGGGAGTGAATAAGATACTTTATCTAGCTGTAACATAGCTCGAGGAGTGGAACACCAAGAGTGATGTCTATGAGGAGGGTTTGTGCAAAACTTGGGTGGCTAACAAGATCATTGGATGAACTTATAGTGTCATCAATTCTTTTTATACCATTGAAATGTGATAATTAAGCTGCCATACACAGCCAAGAATCTGGTCTTGCAAGCACGATTGGTTATTCTTCAACATGTACTCACTCAAAGTCAATTAGCAGATGTCTTCACAAAGAGTCTCATCAGTCCTCAACATCAACATGTTCTATCCAAATTAGATGTGCCTGCAGCATCTGCTCACCCTCTAACTTGAGGAGATGTGTTGGACCAAATGTTATTGTTAATGTAATTGGGCCTTTGAATGTTATTATTTAAGTTATGCTAATTCCCAGTAACATTACATAGTGTGTTGTATATAAGCCTTGAATATTGTATTCATTACACTAAAAAAATGAGAACATAGCATCTGCAACAGATGTTGATGAGAACTTGTGAGAAGAGAGTGAGTGTCAGGCTGAGAAAGCAAATAAGAGAGTTGAAGGAACAACTGTAACGTTAGTCCAAAGTATACTTCATTCAAAGAAAGATATTTGTTCACATGCATACTCGCAACAGTCACATATATATGCCCATGTGACTGACACAGCACACTCTGCACCTGCTTCTGAGCAGCTTCTAACAACAGAAACTTTCCCAATTTTTGAGGCTTTCTCCTTGGATTATCGTTCGTTATAGATCTGAATATTAACAAAATTGATGAATATCCTCCCACACCAGTAATACCAGCTTAGATTGCTGAAGAAAACAATGCATAGAAAGTGCCAGGCTTCGAGATTTCCCAAAGAACGTACATTTTGCCAGCCCTTGTATTTCTCTCCATGTATGAAATTTGAAATGATTTACATATCATTGAGAACGCTCTTAAAAAGTGCAGGAAAAAGACCAGTGTAAACTGGCTCATTCCTGTCAAAAATCGGAGATCAAGGCGCCATAGCACAAATAATATATATAGGTGCTGAATTTTTCTATGTTAGCTTGGAGTTGGGAGGCGGTTTTTAAATTTAAAAAGGGCATTTCAGTTAGGTTGCAACTTAATTGCAGGAGACCAAGAAGCTATAGTTTTGTGAATATTTGCAAGAGGCTACTGGCTACCAATCATATTTGACCATTTTGTTATTGCTTTGAAATTATTTAGTTGTACATGTTTATTGAGGATCACTGCATGGCTTTGAATCAAATCAAGCTGACCTAGCAGTGCTCTTATAAATTTGGCTACTTGTGAACCTTATATAATGTAAAGGGATCGAGACCTAAATGTAGGTTATTATTATTCAAAAAAAAAAAAAAAATCTTCAAATGACTTTGAAAAGAGGGTGTTATTTGCGGAATGTAGGAAGCAGAATGGAACGTTGTTGTCCAGAGTATCCGCTATGTGTACCAAATTAATATAATAGGCAACTAGTTAATATACTCTCTTCTCAAGGGGCTGTCTAAAATCTTTGAGAAGAACATAATGGAATTATTCTTATGTGAATGGTCAACGATGGTGGTTTACTGAGAATTTGTCATCAATATCTTGAGAAAACAAAGTTTGAGAGCTGCAAAGAAGTCTCAGCGATAAGATGTAATTGTTAAGAAGTGAGTGAAATATGTTTAAGGGGTGGAAAAACCAGTTATGATGGAAACATACACCCTTGTAAGGGGTGGGATCAAAACCACCTGCAAGCACGTACGCCAATTTAATTGTGTCATTGCATTTTATTTATTTTCTTTTGAGTAGCTTTTGATCTAGGAAAGGGGGTCTTGTAGATGTGGAGGATTCTTGGGTTGTATCCCTTGATTAATGTGAAAAGGCATCATATATTGGTGATTGGTAAGTTTTTCTAGAGTGGGTTTGTCTTTTTCTTATTGCCTTTTCTCCTGCCCAAATTATGAGATGCTTGTCTCACCTGGAGCCTCTAGCTAGCATCTGGCACTGGAGGTATCAACACCCAGATGTTTATCTGCGCGTGTGTTGTCACTTGTCAACTCTGGCCTTGGTGGTCACTAGTAACTAGTTATATGGATTATTTCTTTGTCAGTTATGATGGCCTCTTTATTCATAAATTCCTCTAGTTTTAGATGCTTGCAGATTGCAGTATCATCATCACTTGAAAGATTCTTGTGAGATCAACTTTTCAGCAGTAGGAGATAAGAATCAGATAGATATTCTTGTTGCCATGAAATCCCATAGCCGGGGCAATGAATGAACTTCCACTAACACTATACCGCTAGCCAATAGATAGCTTAATATCACCATAGTGGTAGTACAATCACTATTACTGCATACAGTGACGAACAAATTCGATAGTTATAAATTATTTTTATCATTAATACTTTAAAAATATGATATTTACTAGGGGATTTTATTCCGTCAGTATAACTATTATTGTACTATAAATTTTATCTATAATAACAGTCAAAATCTATACCTATAAACTATTTTTACTAATAGTACATTAAAATTGTTAGAATAGATAAAATATTTACTAACAGATTTTGTTTCGTTAGTATAGCTATTATTGTATTATAAATTTTATCTATAGTGACGGTCTAATTCCGTAGTTATAGGCTATTTTTACCATTAATATTTTAAAATGATTTTTTTCAATATGAAATAATATTATATTACCAAAATTTATTAATATTTGTTTTTTTTTAAATTATTAGATAAATATTTGGTATTTATATTTTACAAGAAAAATAAAATCTCTTTCAAATTTCACTAAAATATAAATATTTTTTATAATTCAGGGTATTATTTTTATTGTTGTTTTACCACTTCTTGTGGGTTGTTGTTGTTGTTTTGTTTGTGTCTCTCCACATATGTGGGGGAAGTCTGTTGTCTGTTGTTTTATTTTAATTGAAGTGGTTTATCCACTTTTTTTTTTTAAAAAAAATATATATATATATAATAATATTATGTGTAAATATATATATACAAAGATCAAACACTCATTCCACTCCCCGAGAACTCCTCTTCTCGCTTCTCTACATCGCCGCCGGCCATCCACCGGCGATCCCTCCTCCTGCCGCAGATCGCTTCATAGCCCCCGTCTCCGCCTCCGATTCATCCATCAGCCGCCCGATCTGCGGCTCCGCCGTGCCATGTCCGTTTCCCAGCCGGCGCTCTTCGCCGCTCGCCGCCGCTTCAAGAGCAAGCTCCAGGACTATGAGCCTCAGGAATCCGTGAACTCTCGCTGCGTTTCTCGCTCCGATCTCTCCTTGCTTCGCCCCCTCTCCGCGTTGTCCTCCTCTCCGGTGCTCCAATTTTTCGTTTGGTTGGATCTAAAACCCTAGTTCTTCACGCCCAGGGTGATACATCGATCCATTCGAGGTGAGTTGAATCCCCTTCCCTGTCCTCGATATTCTTCACGACCAGATCGTCATCTCTTGCGGAATCCCTAATCTCTCAGCTGTCAACCTCCCTCCTTTTCACCATTTCGAGGTAAGTTGAATTAGGGTTTTCCGATCTCTTCCACTTTGTTTGTAGCTCTTTTTAGCTCTCTTGAATTCATTGTTTTTTATCTAGGGTTTCTTGATCGATCTGCGAGACGGGATAGATGGTGTTTTTGGACAATCGTTGAGGAAAAGACTCGTGAATGGTGAGATCTCTTGAGTTTTTTTCCTTTACATTTTGTGTTTGTTATTTTATGCTCTAATAGTTTTTTGCTCGTTGGTTCTTTGTTTCTTTATATGTGTTTTACAAGTTGAATTCCTTTTCTTGCTTAACTTCATGGTTCATGGTTCATAGCATTAATCACTTTTGGCGGTTTCTGTAATTCCTTTAATGCCAGAAGCTTGTCTGTAATTTGACACCTTATCTTCGCAGATTGGAAGTGAATCTAAACGAAATGTTCTCTTCTTAAATTAATGAACCTCCATTTGGCTTTTTAAGATTATGTGGTGATCTATACTGAAGATAGAACATGAACTGCATAGTTGGTCAGAGGAATAACAAGTCACAAGAATTGATTATGGGATTGTTCAACCACATATGCTTTACATTGATTTCTTGATGAGATCCAATGATACCTCTGTGCGTATTTGAGAATCTAGATCAGAATTGCTAGCTCTTAGGATACAGCTAACTAATTACAATGTTTACCTCAGGCAGATTAGGGCTTGTAACTAGGTGAAATTCATTCTTTTGTATACCTTTGACCTTTCCAAAGTTGTTGACAGTTCCTAATTGTGTTCTGTCACTCGAGAAATCTTTGTACCAATTACAATCTTATTTTTAAATGAGCATTGGTAGCATTTGAATTTTCATTACAAAATAACTTCAGTCAGTGTAAAGTACAGGTCTTGGCATGCGACTAAGATGGCTTCTCCGTGACTTGGCACCATGGCTTTTCCTTGATGAAACACAATCATCATCACTTTGAAGGTTAGTTTGCTGCATATTGATCTCCAAATACCTTGTGCTGAAGTGCATCTTGCACTAGATTTTTTTTTTTTGGCACTTTTTCTGTTAATATTTTGAATAGTTGGCTACTTTTTTTTGTGTCCTGATCTACCATGCATTATAGTTTTGCGGGCAGAATTCATAAAAAATCCTGAACCTCATATTCTACAATCTTAATTTTTCTACTCTTTTCATGACTTGGTAGGTCTTTTAATTTCTCGTAGAACCACTTTATTTCATAGTACTGTCTTTCTTAGTGTTATTGCTTAATCTGTTTGAAAAGTTCATTTTATTTTAATGGATGTGTTATTGTGTACAGAGTCTTTCCTAACTTGTTTAACTAGTAAATTTTTTGGCAAGGTACCAAACAATTGGCTTTTCTCATTTTAGGGTCTAAACTTCAATTTGAATCAAAATGTTTACCTATTGTTTTTAATATTGTTCATTCTCATTGATAAATTTTGTAGGCTTATATAGAGCCTTACACCTCACTCTTATAAAAACAACCCTGGACTATTTCATAGTTACCTATTTGCCCATAGGCCCCTGAAAAATTTGAAAATATATAAACATACAATAAATCTCCACACTCCCCCTCAAGATCGGCGAAAGATATCCTCTAAGCCCATGTTTTTAGAAGTGAGGAATGAGGTTCAACTCGGCGTCAAGGTACTCTTTCTAGCTAAGTCTAACGAATTGAGTCCTTTTGTTAGACAATCTGCTGCTTGGTCTTTGGTTGAAATATGGCCTAGCTCCAGTAGTTCACTATTTAACTTCTCTTTGATGAAGAACTTATCGATCTCGATATGCTTGGTCCTATCATGTTGCACTGGGTTGTTGGCAATGCTTATGGCCGACTTGTTGTCACACCATAACTTTATTCTGACTCCTTGATCCAGCTTCAACTCTACCAACATACCTTTTAGCCATAACAACTCTGTAACTCCCAAAGCCATAGCTCTGTACTCTGCTTCCACTGTCAATCTTGCCACCAAAGACTGCTTCTTACTCTTCCAAGAAACCAAGTTACCTCCTACAAAGCTGCAGTAACCCGAGGTGGATCTCCTATCATCGGAACAGCTAGCCCAATCAGAGTCACAGCACCCCTCAATGCTCACATGACCATTCTTCCTAAATATCAGTCTTTTTCCAGGAGCATTCTTCAAATATCTCAGGATCTAGTACACTGCATCCATATGACTCTTCCTCGGGTCATGCATGTAGCGACTCACCACGCTCACTGCAAAAGAGATATCAGGATGCGTGTGACTCAAATAGATCAACTTGCCTACCAATCTCTGGTATCTCTCGCGATCAACTGGTTCTCCGGCCTCTGCGCTCATCTTGAATCCTTGGTCGATCGGTGTAATTGCAGGTTTACACCCTAACATACCTGTCTCCGTGAGAGAGAACCATTCCCTCCGCTCCTCGAGCTATCTCAATCCCAAGGAAATATCGAAGCAAACCAAGATCTTTTATCTCAAATTCTTTGCCTAGTCTCACCTTGAGTTGGGCAATCTCTTTCTCATCATCCCATGTGATGATCATGTCATCCACATATACTGCAAGTATAGTAACGCAACCCCTATTTCGTCGAAAGAACACAGTGTGGTCAACGTTGATTTGCTGGTATCTCATACCTATCATAGCTCTCCTGAACCTATCGAACCAAGCTCGAGGGGATTGCTTTAGCACATAAAGAGATTTCTTCAATCTGCAGACCTTGCCCATTGTTTGGTCTGTGCTAAATCCTGGTGGTATATCCATGTACACCTCCTCCACTAAATCCCCATAAAGAAATGCATTTTTCACATTTAGCTGGTGTAGCTTCCACCCACCATTCACTGCTAGCGAGAGCAACGTTCAGACGGTGCTCATCTTCGCTACAGGTGCAAAGGTTTCATCATAGTCGATGCCATAGGTTTGGCTGTACCCTTTTGTTACCAAGCGTGCCTTGTAGCGCTCAATCTGCCCGTCTGGATTCTGCTTCACAGTGAAGACCCACTTGCATCCAACTGCCCTTTTCCCAGATGGTAGTGATACTAACTCCCATGTGCGATTTTTTTCAAAAGCCTTTAGTTCTTCCTGCATGGCTGCCTTCCACTTTGGGTCCTCCTTTGCTACCTGCCAACACTTGGGTATAGAGACAATGTCTAAAGATGCAATGAATGCTCTATATGTGGATGATAGATTAGAGTATTGAACAAATTGGTCAATATTATATGGAAACCCAAAATGATATGGAGGATTTCCCGCATTGCTGCGAGAAGTCCTCCTTAATGTCACAGGAGAAGAAGAGAAAGGAATCATATCACCTAGGTTAGTCATGGATGATGTAGGTGTCTCGAGAGTTGGAGAAGGCCGAGACAAGGAACTTGGCATGAGTGGTACTGTAGGCATAGGTACATTCACCTTTTCCCTCCTTTGGTACACTCTTAGCTTCCCATGAGCCTGTTTTTCTCTTCTTTCTTCTCCTGCCACTTCCAACTCATCATTAGTCGATTCTTCCCTCAAAACAGGACCCGATCCCATCTCTAACTGAATCATCTTTTCTTTCTCACTTTTCTCCCCCTTTCACCCTATTTTTCCACTATCTGGCGAGTCACAAAGGGTGAGGTTACTCTCAAGAGGTAGTATGGCTCAGACTCGCGAAAAGTCATATCCATACAAACAATCGCCTTTCTCCTGGGCTCCAACACACATACCTTTTCTGAGTGGCTGAGTAGCCTACGAAAACACATTTGATTGCTCTAGCTTCCCCACTGTTGGTTAGTATTACTTCATCTTTTTTTTTTTTTTAGCTTGTTGTTGGTTCCATTTGCAATTTATTATGTTAAAATGGAGGTTGTAAAATTGGCCTGTGCAGACTTAACAATGTAGAGAAGTCACCCTTATTTTCTTCTTTTTTTGGGAAACAATATGCTTCATCAGAGAGACCATGTTGTAATTCAATTTGGCTGTGAGTAGTCATTTGTTGTATTTTTGTAAAATTTATATATTTGGGTTACACTTTTTGGTATGCTATATGAATCTGTCCGTTTGAATATGAAGTTCATAAAACACAGCAGCATCACATGGTTTATTCTTTGTGTTCAACTTTAGGTTCATTGCAACCTGTGCTCATAGTTCTTATTCATTTTATAAAATTGTGATGTTGTTTTGCTGCATGTTGAGTGTTTTATTTGGGGATTGTTTTGTTCTTTTGAAATGAAAAATACATTTGGATGCCAGAGATGGAATTCTTAGTAGTTGTTTGGTTCATGGTAATGTAAAAAGATTACCACGTGTTACGTGGTAAGCAGAAAATACTACTATGTTTGGGGTTGCACAGGTGGTAATCTGTATGGTAATATCATATTACCAACCTGAGAACATTACCAAGAAAGTTGGTAATTCTATTACTATTAAATTTAGTGTCTATCTTGGATTATCAAATATGTGGTAATCTCATAACATGTTAATGAACTATTCCCAGTTTTAAGAGTTCTCAACCAAACATGGTTATATCAAATCATCACAATAATCCCAACCATATAACATTCTTATCCATATTACCATGGTAATCTCGTTACGTGGTAATATATCGTTACCACAAACCAAACGGCTCCTTAGTGTATTTTTATATTAGGTTCTGAAGGAAAGAATTTCATGGCTTGAATCCACCAATGAAGATTAGAAGGGAACTTCATGAGTACCAAAATCGACTTGGACTTATTGATGAGCATTATGAAAATGAAGCTCAATTAGCGACCTTATGTGTATAAAATTATTTATAAACTTAAATCTCATGGCCTAGTTACATTTGAATTGATAACTTGTTTATGTAAACTCTATCAATTGGACGATCTTTTTGTTAAGAGAGGTTGAACTTGTTTTGTGAAATCAGAAGAGCTAAAGCGGAGCCTGCAGAGCTCAGACAGTTTTGAATATCAAATGGCTGATAACCTAGAAGGCAAATTTCTTATACCTTCCCCATGTCTAATAATTTATTCTTGGATTTTTGGAGCACGTGAGAGAATTGGATATTGGAATGATCTAGTTCTCTTTATTTCATTTGGTTGCATTTGTTTCATTCTGTTGCATATTTGACTTACTGATAATTGTTTCCATCAGTAGTTGATAACTCAAAGGAGATTGATGAAGAGGTAGCAAAGGAATGGGAACATATGATGTTGCAAAACACTATGGGCAAGGAATTGAATGAGTTGAATAAGCGTTTAGAGGAGAAAGAGGTAATTATGATTATTAGCATGATTTTTCGTGACTTTAAGTTTTTTTTCTCTTTATGAAAAAACGTACAAACCAGTCAGTCTATTGTGTTTGAGTTCATGACATATTGGCAACAACATGCTATTCCACAAATGCAAAGGTTTGCATGTAATGTGTAAATCGGTAGTTGTGGTTCAAGTAGAAATGGAATTAATGAAGGTACTAACTAAAACTATTTAATTAAATATAAATACAGTACAAATAATTACTGTTAGCTCTCAAGTCTTTTGTAGATCTCGTTTAGTTCTGATATGGAAAGATGATAAAAGGTTTCTGCAAGTGGAGTATAGGATATGAAACAGCCATCTTCAAAATAAACTTCCAAAAAGTAATGGAAATAATATGATGTTGTAGTAGCAATGTCCACATGTAACCTGTAGATTGGTAGTCATGATTTAAGTTGAAATGAAATAAATAAATTTATTAATATTAACTAACACTATTTAATGAAATATAAATGCAGTAAAATAATTTACCATTATATCTCGAGGTTGTAGATCTTATTTAGTTCTGGTACAGAAAGATGAGAAAAGTTTTCTACAACTGGAATATAGGATATGAAACAACCATTTTCACAATAAACTTCCTAAAAATAACGGGAATGATGTGATATTTGTAAGAGTATGAAAAAGGCTATATATATATATATATAGAAGTATATTTCAGGTTGTGCTTGTACTTGAACCTTTGTAGTCCTATATCAAACTATATATTCTCTACTTGTTAAGTGATATAACATAAATATCCTCAGATTCTTAGCATTTTAATAGTATTAAGAAATAGTACTTTTCAGAAATTATTATATTTTCAACAGAATAGGAGACATGATGATTTTGTTATCTCCAGATCATGAATATGAATTTTTGATGCTGTTAAATCCCACAAAAGACACCCAACCTTGAACCCTGTTAATTGGTTTACCATCATATTTCCTTTCCTTGTGCCATATGTCTGATGATTCTTATGTATTTCACTTTATGAAGACTAGAAGTGGTTGTTACATGTATGATTACTATTTTGCAAGTCATTCTTGGTGTTTTAACGTAATGGAATATGTTTTTTGTCTTGCATCTTGCAGTCTGAGATGAAATCATTTGGTGGATTTGAAACTCTTGCTCTCAAACAGCATTTTGGAAAGAATCTCATGGAACTGAAGATGAAAAAAGAATTGTACAGGTTGATGATAATTTTTTCGAGTTCAGCACATCTATTTAAAATTTTATTATTACCCTTTTATTTTTTTGGCTCCTCTCTCATGCTTGAGAATATAAAACATTTCAGCAAGAGAACTTGCCTGGTAATTCTGATGGGGCAAACACATAAATTACCAGATGCCCACTTGCAGAAATTGAAGTCCCTTGAAGCACAGGGGAAATTTTGTCGAACTAGTGCCATTTGGAATTTGAATGTTATATTATACCCATCTTGTTCGTTTATGTGCATGAATTCTGTTCTTCAGATATTGGACCTTAATAAAAAAACAAGAAAATCAAGTGCAGCTTTTGAACCAAAAGCAGAGAGAGTGACGAAGCTGCAAAGAAATTTCAAGATTAAATACAATTTATTTCCTTATGGGCATGTTGACCTTGTGTACCGTTCTTTTTATCAGACTGTTTAAAAATTCATGAATGCTAATTACAGTACCTGGCAATTTTTTAGTTCATGAATGCTTATTTTTGGCTTTTTTTAATTTTAACAATCTGCAAGATATGGGCAATGGTTTATATTAAGCTATTTGTATGACTAAATGCTCATTACTCCATAAGGGTACTTGGTTTGAGTGTAAAGTTTCTTTACGTATGCTTCACTTTAGCATAGAATTAAATCAATTGAATGGCATTTTGAAAATTAAAAATTTCATCACTAACGGTATTATCTATTAATAAAATTTTTTAATAATTTTATCACTAAGATATATTGACGGTATTATCCGTCACTATAAATTTTTAAAAAAATTTCACTATAGATATATTGATAGTAAAATTTTTTAAAATTTTTATCACTATAAAAGTAAAAAATTTTAAAATTGATTTAAAAATAAGGATAGAGTGTTGGATATCTCTGTTAGTATAGGTTATAGTTACATACTCTATGCTGTCAATATATTTTGATGGGATATTATAATATATATAATTTTTGTCAATATAAACTTATAGTGTCAAGTGATAATTTGATGAAAATTTTACTGTTATAATAGAGTTAATGGCCGTCGGTATAGCATGAGTGACAGAAATTGAAGTTTGTCACTATATAATTTTTTATTTTTTATTTTATTATTATTATTATTATTTTTTGGTACCGAGTGGGTTATTGTCAGGGCGTTTTCAAAGCACACAAGTGCAATTGCTAGATAGAAGAAGCACTAATGAGTAATGACCCTTCATACATGTGCTACTTCACAAAATGGGGGATGAGGAACACTGGAACAGTATCTGTATAAATGACCTCAGCCGGTTTCGCTTCCCTGAAAGGTAATAGATACAACAGATTACGTACATATGCTTTTTTATCAGTCCCCAAGTCAAGCAGTGCTCTGTAAATTAATTGGCCAAAGTAATCGTATTCTGACATCTACTTTTCTTTTTATTATTGTTTTTGTTGCGATTGCGTTCACTAGCTACTTGAAAAATTCTGACGACACACATGATTAGATATTTTGTTTTATATATAAATAGATAAACTATATATTTGCATGATCAAATAATTGGGCGATGAATTCAATGCATATATGTTTTCTTAGTCTCGAGTCTTCTTTTATATCCCATCTATTTTTTTTTTTTAAATATTCCAATATTTTTAAATAAATAAATTCAATGCATATAGGCCAAAATAATGATGAATGGGCTAGTTTGTTTGTGACCTTAGTTAAAATACGTACAGGAGATAGATAGAGAGTGAGAAAGATACAAAAACTAAAAAAATGCAGGAAAAGTTATGGCGGGCGGACTATTGTCTTCTGCTCCATGGAGATTCATAAAAATGAATGAAGGGAGTAGCTAGGGTGGTAGTACCTGAATCCGATATTGTTGATCACATCAGTCCATGATTGATTACGCATGCATGGTGTGGAACACAAGGAAGGACTTGGCCCCCACCATCATCATCCAATCAAACACACACATACACCCACAGTCCCACTTGAGAGAGATCCGAAATGAAGCAAAGCAAATGATGTATGTGGATGTGGATTCCTGACACTCACTCATTGGCTTGTTCCCCATGAAAAGCAACGTGGTGCTCTTTGGCTCCATTTGTCAACATTACTGTACTCGTGAGAGAAGCCAACAAGCAAAGCAAGCAATGGATGATTGATAATATACACGGTGCTGCTAATCCAATTCCAGCCAACAAGGGGATCTCACTCCACTGATCCACTTGCTTTTTCTTTTCAAGATTTTCACTATTTTTGGAAAAGACTAGCCTGATTGGGTTTGTAAAAAATAGAAAACACACCACACACACGCACGCACGCACGCACTTCTATTGGTGGCTAGGAATATATATATATATATATATTAATTAAAGCATACAAGGATATATATCTAAATATCCAATCCAATTTATAAGGGTGGGACTGGGTTAGCCAAGGGGGCGGGGGGGCATGCATTAAGTAACATCCAAAGAGACGTACAAACAGACGGGAAAGCATCAGTGTCATGCAGTGGTTGAACGAATGGATCCAATTGCAGAGTGTACCCATATTGAGACAAAGCATGAGAGAAGAGATAGCCCAAATCTCTTTGGTCATAAAAGCTGGGTTTTGAAACATAACACTTAAAGGACAACGAGTATGACAATTGGCCATCTATGGGACGGGACCCACCAAGATTACCAACTGGATTCGCTTTGTCATAAACTCTGCTCCTTTGCTAGCTCTTCCGTGCCAACTTGTTCATAAGACTAACCTGGTCCTTCACCTTGTTCTCCTGATCATGGAACGCTAAACCAAGCCAATCTTGCTTGCCTCATCCCACCACCCAATCACCCTTTTTAAATTTATTATTATTATTATTAGCTTCCCTGCCTCTTATCCCAAATGTCAATTTGGTCCCATTATATTAATGTGCTGCTCGCTACAAAGGGTTAATTTTTTTGATAAATCACTCAATTTTGTCGAAATATCGGTTCTTCATCGAATTTTTGGTTTGTTTAAAGTCTTTCACTAAAAGTCACTTAGCATTTCATGAAAACAAAGTCACTCGGTGGATTAACGTTGTCGTTAGGCGGCATGGAGGCTCAGCGATTGGGTTTTTCGAGCCGCCACGTCGGTAATGACAATGTTAATCCAGCCGTGACTGTTTGTGAAAATGGTAGTGACTTTTAACGAGCTTTGAAACAAACCAAAATCGATGAGAACGATATTTCGACAAAGTTGAGTGATTTATCAAAAAAATTAACCCGCTACAAAGAGCTCATAACTTCTCGGGATTCCCGGCACTGCAATAGTAAAAACTCAGCAAAAGTATTGTAGTAATATTGTTGTTCATGCTTACGGTCATATGCGGACTGCAAAACGCCCGCAAGCCTCTCTGCCTGTCCTATGCAGGCCACAAGGCTTGTTGCCAACTCTATGTGGCCTCTATGCGGGCCGCAAGGCACCCGCAAGGCTTTTTGCTAACTCTATGCGGCCTCTATATGAGCTTATAACCCTCCTAGGTAAAATTAAAGTGTGATTTTAACTCCTCTTTTGTAATTTACAATGAGATAAGAAATTCTAAAACTTGACAAATGCAAACAATCAAAGCAAAGACACTGTTAAGTCTGATGACGTGGATTGACATTATATGATAAGCCAAATGGTGACATGGCATGAGGATGATGACGTGGCTAGAAATGACTCATCAAAAGAAAAGATGACAAGGATGATGATGTGGCAAAGGATGAGGTCATGACATGTGATGAAGATCTAGGTGGAGATTTTATGAAGATCAAGCTTAAAGACTTTATTTAGTAGATATTCCTCTCAATACAATCATGTGATGATAAACTATTTTTGATAAGTGCATCAAAACTATAGGATCTCTTCAAGAAAGATAAGTTTTATTTTAGGTATGATTATCGAAGAAGAAGACTGAAGGAAGTGGGTTGAAGAGAAAGGAGGGACCAGTTCTCAGAAGTTAGAAGAAAGCTGAAGCAAAAAGGCCAAAGAAGAAAGTGACATTTCAACCCAAGCCTTCGGCAAAGAAGACCCCCATTGTTTCAGCAAACAAGAAGAAAGCAACTGTACCAGACTCAAAAAGATTCTTGAATGAAGAATGTAAAGAGAAATGGAAGATTATTAGCAAAAGGGGTGTAATTGCAGAAAGGATCATTGATGAACCTGCATTTGATCAATATGGCTTGACAGGTTTTCTAAATGACAAAGGGCTTATCAAATCTGTCACATTTCAGAAGCACTGCAGCCCTACTCTTATTCGATAATTGAAGATCATGCTTAAAGATATTGAAGACTAAACTTGAATGAAGATGAAATCAAGAACAATATTTCATGTGCCAAACGAAGATTATTTGGGAAGACCAAACTTGGGCCAAGTTTGGAAAAAGATCGGGAGATCTTCGGTGACCATCTTTGGTGAGATAGTGTGCCTTGGTGGGCACATCCCTCTAGAGAGGTAGACTTACTGAAGTGACGAGAGGAAGGAACCGGGAGGTTGAAGGTCGCAGATTCGGGTGCATCTGGCTAGAACTCAGTTATGTTCAGTAAGGTGGGCAATGTTGCAACTGGGTGTTGCAACATCTAACTTTGGAAGGTGTCCAAGTTAGGAAGCCGCGGAGAATTCTAAAAGAGGTAACTTTGTAGACGTCGATGTGTCTATATAAGAGATCCTGCTTGAAGATTTAGGACGAGCCAAACAGTGAGAGACTCTTCGGTGAGAGTTGAGAATGTAGCCGTCGGGCAATCTTGAGAGGATATTTTTTGTATTGAGTAAGTGAGTGTTGTACTTCTTGTTCTTATACCACTTTTAGTCAATTGTTTCTCCGGGCCTGACCCCCCAGATGTAGGCAAGGTTATGCCGAACTGGGTTACCCCTCCTTTATCTTGTTTTGATTGTGTGTGAGTGTTTGATTTTTGAGTGAGTTTTTGAGTGAACTTAGCACATCACACCCCAACCGGAACCATCAGACACCAAATTTAGCATGGAAAAACCCTTCAAATTGAGGGGAAACCCATGGGACTCTTTAGAGCCTCTTGAATCTTTCACTATATTAACAATGGGATAACAAGAGGGTTCTCTATCTAAATGCAATTAGAGGTTTACAACAAGAAGGCAAGATGCACATCAACAAAATGCTCAAAAAAACACACACATCATCAACTCAATGATTAATAACATTGACATCAAGAAGAGATTAAAGAAAAATCAAACTTGGTAGGTTAGGAGAGTTATCCGCAAGAGTTCATCACACGAAATCTGAGTGAAATCCAGCACCTATTTGCCGTCCAATTGTCTTGTTTGCTCAAACCTTAGCCCCCTTTCTTTCTTCCTCTTCTTCTTGGTTTCTTGCTTCTCTTCTCTCTATGTTTTGACCCTCTTAATAAGTTTTGATCCTCTTAATAAGCCACAGGCTATAGTATGCAACCCATTTTAGCACTTCACTTCACATAAGTGAGTTTTCTATTTTGTCTTCAAAGCTTCCATTGTTGATATAGTTTTTTTTTTTTCATTTAGGGATTGGGCCAAAGCCCAACTTTTTCTTCTGGCCTAAATGTGGCTAAACCCCAACATAACCTAGCAATAATTGGCCTCTCTCTGGAAAAAATAATGATAACGAGTCACTTGTTGTGGGTGTGGGCTCGCAGCCCAAACCCCTCATCTCATGCTAAGGGTGCGCGGGTTAAATGATTAATTCATAGATCTTGCACACAACCCTAATGAATAGCTTTCGGTAAAAAAAAAACCTCAAATGAGAGAAATGAGAATGACTTGATGAATAAATTGGCTGACATTTAAAAAAAAAATTGTGAAAACAAACTAAGAAATAATCAATGATAATAAAATCACGACTACTCCTTTTTTTTTCCTCTAGGGGAAATAAATGAATTTTAGTATATTGTTTCATGCATTGATAAAACTTAGCTTGTACGGATAATTTCAAGTTCGAAGATAATTCCAAGCATGAACCAAGATAGTTGGGTGCGTTTTGGAGCAGGGTAACACAAGGAGACAGAAGACTGTAAGTCATAATAATAACTTTTTTAAAAGAAAAAAATAAAAATAAATTATTAATAATAATCATAATAATAATTTTATATAAAAATTAATAAATCATAATTTAATAATAAAATTTAAATAACAACAAGAAAAAAAAATATTTTGATAGAATTTTCTCGCTTAATTATCAAAATTTTTTATACTGATGTGAAAAGTTGAGGATTCGATTCTCTTCCAATGTAGAGTTGAGATTTAAATAATATATGTGTGATAAATTATCTATATGAAAAGGGAAAAAAAAAACTCAAACTCCTTTCAGTTCAATTATTATATTTATCTTCTTCTATCAACCAAATATTGGAAAAGTGTTTTTTTTTTTTTTTAATTTTGTCAAGTATAACAACTAATATTGCCAAATTTGACTTGAGTGAAACAATCTCATTTTCAGTTGTTTTGCTCACCCATTTTCATCGATCATCTACAATATTGGTAACATATTGATATTTTTGATTTCTGCATCACCAAAACTAAAACGAGCTAGTTTGGAGGAATTTGTTCCAACCATAAAATGAACCTTTGACTTTACAAAGTCTTGTGTTCTAAACTCTATTGACCCCTCATTAAATGTTGAGAATAGTTAAAGTGAGTGGATCATGCATATGTGGGGTTGTAATAGTGGCTTAAGTTTTGAACTTTCATCTTACCTAATCGGTTTTATATGTTTATTATATTCTCTTGTTTTTTTTCTTTTTGTACTTATTTATTAACTAATAAATATTTATTTTTTAAAATAAACAACACTAAAGTCAAACTCAAAATTTTCAACAATTTATAGATGTCATACACGTCAAAAGTCATTGGGTATCTCCTCCCACTTCAAAAATTATGACAACTCTCATCGGCAACGGTGGAACTATACTTGAAAATTTTAATTTATCCGTTTGACCCGCGACCAATATATATATTAACATGATGCTTCCATCAGTTCCATGTGTTTGATAAATAAATATCATTATTTGGAAGAATCTTTTTTCATAACTACCAAAGTGATCACATATTCCCTTACGTTAACTAATTATAAAATATTTTATCATATTACAAGTCGGCAACCAAGTACAATGTACGAGAGCATCAACATCCACACATGGTCAACTCGGTCGCAAGCTGTTAGAGCTAGCTCTGTGAACATATAATTTATATATATGTTTAATTACAAGCAAAAACAAGGGGAAGAAAACTGAGTTCAGATAATATTGATTAAAAACTTGATAGAACTAAATAATATGGAGTTTAGTAATAATGTTCTTTTAGTCGTGCTTATCTGAAGATACTCATTTTTTTTAAATAAAAAAAAAAAGAAAAGAAAAATAACTTCACAAGCCAAAGGCAAAGAAGAAGACTTAATTTCTTCTTCAGAGTTCAGATAAGGTGTTTGACAAACGACGTCGTGTGCATGCAGCATATTCTTCGCTTTTAGGATCTGAGCAATAGCTTCACAAGCAAAACATCACTCTTTTTTTCACTAAGATTATAATTAGGAGTTTCCACAACCAATGATGAGAGTGTATCATATTCATATATGATTGGGAATATAATTAATTAGATGATCTTGGGAGAGAAATCACCGCTCATAAAATTGATGTAAATAAGATTGGTACGAATCACCAGGCCAATTTTATAAGAGGCTTCTTTCATTTGGCCACCAGTACGGTGATTATATTCTGGAGCTGTGTTTCTGGCAAACATGCATGATTGGATTAGTAAAGATGCTCCAGTTGTTGCTGAATATAATTAAACAGGGGGTGTTTACCCAGACAGCAGGAGGCCATGAAGTGATTAAACAAATTCATTTATAAATTTCCTTAAATGTGTGCTATCACCTCATCACCTCCCAAAAAATAGTTATATATAAATATGTTAATGTTCCCTTACAGCTATATATATATATATATATCTATACTGCCTGTTGTTCTTGATTAGACGGATTCCTTGTGCTGTATTAAGAGGGAAGAAAAGAAAACAGTATAATTAGCATATTAATGAATAATTAAAGGAAGGATGGTTCCTTGTTTATTCCATGACAGGAGGGACTATGCATGCCGGCCAAATCATATGAAGAGACAAACAGTGTCTTGTGCTCATGCTGTCCATGCACCAAATCAAACAAAATAAATTTGCCCACGAGGTGTAGTATCTTCGCACTTCGCATCCCATGCTAGCTCTATTATTTGATATCGCCCCCTTTTTTTTAATGTCTATATACCATGCACCCTGGCGCTTGCTTTACTCAATGCTTGACAAACTAGTTGTACTTTTGGTTAGTGTTTGTAGATCATATTTTATTTTATTTAAATTTTCATATATATATATATATATATATAAAGAGAGCTAAAGGAAAAAAAAATTAATTTAATCAAGCTCAATAATATTCACTTGATGATCAGTTGTGATATATTTCAAAGCGATAGAGGGATTAGGGAGGGGAGGGGGGCATGAGAAGAACAAGATTGGAGTGGGAGTGGGAGTGGGAGTGGGCTACAACTTACAAATCGAACCGATATAAAGGAAGGAATATAGGAGACGTGAACCATTTTGTAAAGGCAAAAGACCCCACATGGAGTCCGAAGTTGGCAAAAAGAAAATATCATTTGAATTTGCAGCCGTACGTTGCTGCTAGCTACTGCTACTGCTACTGCTATATATATATATATATATCAGTAAACTGTAAACTAGTACAGGAGCGAGCACCGAATCCAAAGACCGAGCAATATCCAGCGAATCCTGGACTGACACACAGGCAACCTTCCGAACCGGTGCACCCGGGTCTTGTTGCCATCTCAAGCCACGAGCCAACGGATCATTCATTCTGATCATCTTTACGGCCCTCATTACTCTTGCGACTTGCCAGCTGGATATCGGCTCATCTTTTCAGCCAGAACTTTTTTTTTTTTTAATTTTATTTTTTGTTATGCATTGTTTCGTTGTTTTTTTTTTTACCCAGAGTAACTGTTATTAGAAAAACAAAGTAAATTTCTTCACGGCGCCTTGTTTTATACACATAATTAACTAATATGTCACACAAAGTAAATTCGTTATCCTTTCAATCAATCAAATCACAAATCACGTGACAATCGAAATTTACCAAATCTGTGATGTTGTTCGGGTGGATGAAATAAGCAACAATAAAGGGGATATGCCACCGGATGAAGTTATTTACAATGGTCCACTCTACAGAAAGGAAAGGAAAGGAAAGGAAAGGAAAGGTTAACATAAATAAAACACACATAAAAAGTGATTACTATTTCTGAGATAGGCTTGGTCTGGGTTGTCAACTTTTAACTCTATGAAGTTTTGAATCCCCAAGCAACAAATAAAACCAGAGCAGTTAGCCTAGAGTAGAGAGACTTAACCAGACAGACATACTGATACTGTACAGTTATTATTATACACCATACCTGGTACATACACTAGTTGTTCGCCACTGGTGAGAAGAGGACAAAAGTGGGACTCGGCAGAGAAAGACAAAAACACTCACCACCCTCGACTGGATGAGTTTTCATTATTATTATTATTATTATTATTATTATTTAACTTCTCTGAAGAGTGCTTCCCTTTCTTCTTTACTGTATAAATACCAACCGCTTTCCTTACTTGCGTTGTCTATCTCTTCTTGCTCTCATCTTCATCCAATCAATCACAAAATCATTTATTCATCACTTCTCGTTCTCTCTCTTTTCAATATATACATATATCATCTTGTATTGAATATAAATATATATATCATCTTGTCGCTACTACTACAACAACTAAAATTAGGATCTCAGAGTTCTTTGACACACACGAACACACACACACACACACACACACACGCACAGAGAGTGGAGAGAGGGGTAACGCAAGGTGTGAGTTCTGGAGCAATGTCGGCTTTCCAGGACAAGGACCCCCGCGCAGAGGTCATTGCTTCTTCGATACGAGTCGTTCCCAACTTCCCCAAACCAGGTAGCGCCCCCTTTCTTATGCATATCCTTTTTCTTCAATTTCTTCTCTGCCCCTCATATTCTGTTCTATTCTTCTTCACTTCGTTTTCCTTTCTATTTATTTATTTATTTGTTTAAAGATTTTGTCTTTTGGTAAGAATTCCTTTTTCTCTCTCTCTCTCTCTCTCTCTCTCTCCTAATTTGTGGTCTTGCCTTCGCCTTTGGTTTTTCATTTCAAAACATGTGATAAAATTTCATGGATAAAGATGTGCTTCTTTCTTGTGAATTTCAGCTCAAATAATTTTTGAGTAAAGTGGATAAACCACTAATTTATTAAATACAGCTCAAACAATTTCAAGTGTTTTTATTTTATTTATTTATTTTTATGTAAGGATGATAAACCTCATTCATCATCCAAAAGTGTTTTAATTGTTTTCTTCGTCTACTTTTCTATTATCATCTGTTCCCTGATGATGCATGTATGTGTGTTTTTATAATAAAATGGATAAATCATATTTATGAAATAAATAAATAAATAAATAAATAATTGTAGTACAAGTAGAGGAGATACGATACGAGAAAAACAAGTACAGGAAAACAGGGGATTTCATTGGCAGCAAAGCAATCCACTTGCATTTTGGGCCGTATGCTTCTATGCTTATTAGTGATTCTATGAGCAAAGCAAGCAAGATCATGGATGTGAGGAGGTTAAAGAGAATGAATTCTTCTGTTGGTTTACCATTTTTTCTTCAGAAGAGTAGTTTGTCTTTCTCACCGTGATGTTAGTCGCTTGTCTATTGCCTATTGCCTATTGCCTATTGCCTAGCTGAGGGAGGACATAGACAAATGTCTCTGTGTGGTTACCTGCTGCTGTTCTCTTTGTCATAGATAGTGTGTGTGTGTGTATATATGCACGCCTATTGCCTATTGCCTATTGCCTATTGCCTATTGCCTATCCCCATGTTGTCGTCTTTGCACAGATCTCTCTTTCCGTGTTGTGTATATATGCACGCCTTTGCTTCACCACTGTGGCATTTCTGAGAAGTGGATAATTGGTTTTGCAGGGATTATGTTCCAAGACATCACCACGTTGCTTCTGGATCCCATAGCATTCAAGAACGTGGTGGATATGTTCGTCGAGAGGTACACCGGGATGGGCATCTCGGTTGTGGCTGGTAAGAACTCTTTTCCCTTCTTCCAGTGTTTTTTTTTTTAAAATTCTTTTTTTAGCTTAATCTAGTGGACTCCATTCTAGATTTTGTTGTCTGTAATCATACTTATTGCCGATCCCTTTCGTTAAACATGTCGGTTGTGGGGCCGTTCACTTTAAAATTATGCCAATAAAGATTTCTTCATTTCAATTGAAGAGCTTGTTTGTCGCCTTTCGGAAAGATAAAAGAAGCTTTTAATGGGTGGGAGGGTGCCTGGGTTGACGGCATTGCCATCTTAGTGGCTGGGTTATCATGTCCGGCCTTGGATTAGTTGACTTAGGGCCTGTGGTTTCAATTTGTATCCTCTGTTGTGTGTGTATGCTGTGGCCTGTGGAGGTGGTGGGTAGACGTCCATGTTGCTTTCCGGTCCCCACAGTGATGTAACTATGTGGGAAAGCTGCCATTCTGGCCTGCAGCAGCAATCTTTCCAATGTTTTAGTTGACCCTGTTACAGTAGGATCATTGATTGCTTCTCTTATTGGCCGCTTTTCAATCTACATTGTTCTGTCTCTCATTTCAACTTCTTTGATTTGGTCAGTGGTGCTACGGTCATTAATCATGTTCCATTGCCACTAAACTTCTGAAGCTCGTACTAACAAACAGATGAGTTTGGTGTATTTATATTTATATATTATTCACTACTTTGCAGCCTGTACTTGTTGCAGATTGATACAATTTTGTCTAGGACTGGTAGGTGTTTTCCTTTTTTTACATATTACTACATATTAATGGTCTCTTATTATTTATCAGTATATTTCATTTATGCTTTAGCTCGATCATTAACACGTCTTTCTCTAATCCTATTGGGGAAGTGTTTAGTGATTTAGATGTCTCATACCACTGATGCTTTTAGTGGTGGCACTGTACCTCCACTTCCAGCGGTCCTACTTTAAATATTTGCCTTTGAAATGGGTGTTAGGTTGCACTTATTAACACCATAAATCATCTATAGTGTTTATTAGTGTGTTATGCACTATAAGCAAAGCATTTGAAACCTGTGAGGTGCTGAATCTGTACAGCTTTGAGCACCGAGCCAAATAATTCTTGATGACATATAAAACTTTGATGTTAGCTAACCTCATCTCCCTTACATGAATGGGGAACTTGTTTTATGGGGGTTCAAGCGCTTTAGTCATTTTAATGTTGTCATTAAGTTGAATTGCACATTTTTGCATCATGTTGACAAACTTATTGCTGTTGATGACCATTGTATCTGATTTGATTCTCACTATCAATCTAATCCAAGTAACGGCTAAATTGGGAAAAAAGGAAAACAAAACAAAGTGGAAGATGAAACCATCTCGTTCTTGTGTATATCTTTCCCCTATTCCTTTGTGATGAGCAGAGGGGCTGAGTTCATTCATAGGGACTAAGACTGGAAAGTTAATAAAAAAAAGAAAAAAAAAGTTTTGTAAAGGCTGCGGCATGTTTAAATTAGGAAGAAATTTTGACACCTGTACACTATACTTGGGAGTTCCATATGGAGGGCAATGGTGCTGGTGTTCATAATTTATATGTTTGGTGTTTGGCTGTTTCTAGCCATATCATTCTTACTATTCTAGGGGATGCTGTTATTATTGTTATGACTAACTTGGTGATGGTTTGAGTTTCTTAGGAATTGAGGCTAGAGGCTTCATATTTGGATCACCCATTGCACTAGCTATTGGTGCAAAGTTTGTCCCACTGAGAAAACCGAGAAAGTTGCCGGGTATGATGATTTTTTTCCTTTCAAAATATTGAGTTCTGCTTGATGATTTCTCTTTTTATGCACAATGATTGTCAAGGTTGAGTTGGGTTTTAATGATCTATTTTAAGGAAGATAAATATTCAGGCATGCACTGTTTGATATGGGTTATTTGAAAAGCTTACGTTAGTAGAACTTGTGTTAGAATTGCACAAGTTTTTTTTTTTAAAAAAAAAAAATTAGGCTAGGTTGCTTGCTTCATGGGTTTGCCAGAATCGTTTTCCTGTATCTTGTGTTTGATTTACATTTTCCTTTTAATAAAGCTCTTGTTAGAGCAACTATTGGCTTATGAGTCTCGTGAATGAAAATTTTCAGGTGAAGTGATTGCAGAAAAGTATGATCTGGAATATGGAACAGATTGCCTTGAAATGCATGTAGGGGCAGTTCAACCTGGGGAGCGTGTTTTGGTAGTTGATGATTTGGTTGCAACTGGTGGAACGCTTTGTGCGGCCATTAGTTTAATAGGTGCATTACCTACTGATATTCTCTTGTTCTGCAGCTATATTTATGCTTCTTATTCATTTGGGAAATCATTATTATTACACCAGCATGCCATTTAGCTTGATCGTTGATTGTATTGTTTGGGTTTCAGTTTCCTTAAATCTATGTATTTGCATTTTAACTTGTTAAATTTATTATTCCTGCAACTTGAGTCATGCAGCTTTTATAACCTACGGTACTTGTTTCTTTCATCTAGAGCGGGTTGGGGCTGAAGTGGTTGAATGTGCATGTGTCATTGAGCTTCCTGAACTCAAGGTGTGTTTAGTATGCTTATTTTGTTTTTATCTCTCCTTGTCTCCCTTGGCATCCATTTTTCTCCATGCAATTCACTACAACTTGTTCCTATGTTTATTATACATACATATATATATATATATATATATGTTCCTGATTTGAATTGATTTTTGTGTGAGAACAATATAGTGCTCAATTTATCAAGCAAGGAAAATGGAGGATGTTAAACAGAGGTGGATGTTATTTGGTGCAGGGTCGTGAAAGGTTAAGGGATAAACCATTGTACATACTTGTGGAGTCACGCTGATGGTAATTACCGTGTCTTTAGGCTGTGGAAGAGATTAATGATATATAGATATGTATATCATCAGAGAGGGTTGTCCATCTGCGTTTTGCTGCAGCAAGAAGTTGATGTCTCTACATTAGACATTGGATCATGAAGAAAAATGGTGTAATTTTCTGTTTTATCCTCCAATGGGGATTGGGAAGGTTCTCTTAATTATTTTTCTTCTTTTTTTCTTCTTTTGTTTTTTCTCTTTTTGTTTTCCTATAGTTTGACTTAGCCTTTGGAGGGATCAAGCAAATTGCTGAAACCAAGAAGGAAGTTGAATTCAAGTATAATATGTCTATGAGTCAACCCTTCATTCAGCATTGGACAATCTATCTTACTTTGTGTCTGTTATAAGCTCTTGATTCAGCACTAGCTATTAATTTCTGCATCCTATGGTGTACAAGTAAGTAAATCGTACAATTGTTAAGATGTTAAAGAGGCAAGTGCAAGCCACAAGTGGAATACTGTTGTTATCTGACAACCAAATTGGAAAGATGACAGGAACAGTAAGATCATAAAGTCATTCAATCCTTCAATTTTTCTTTGTCATTGGACTTGTGTGTGTGTGTACACAAAAAGACTGTTAATAGACAAAATCTGATGGCATCGGCGGCAGGATGATTGATCGCATATTCATATTAATATGAGATATAAACATGAAAGCAATATTGAAGATCCTTTGAGTCCCTCTGGCATTAGCACTGGCACTGGCACGAGAATTGTTATTTTGCTTGTCTTTCAAAGTCTAAAACTTAACAAGGAGAAGCGGTTTTTTTAGCTATCCACACATTTGTTCAACATGAATACAAAAAATGTCAATGATCAAATGGTCTATTTGTATATGGGTCGTTAATAGATCTCTTCACGATAAGAGTTTGATTCTCGGTTGAGGGCACATTTCTGAGAGATGTGAGCAGTGGTTGTGTGCGGGTGGTCCCAGTGCCCATGTGTGTTCGGACCCCGTCCCCACTTGCTTCACTAAGATTTGTGCACGTCTCTGACGATTTAGCAGGGTCTTCGGGCTGCATGTTCCTCTTGTCAAAAAAACATGAATACAAAATGGTGGCGTTGTTGTTCATGGAATTCAGCCTACTTAAACATCGTTGAATTGGATTGTTGCACCTCCATGAATTGCTTTCTTAAACTTTGTTAATATGCACCAGGTATCAATTAGATTGGAAACAAATAATTTTACTCTTTTTTATTTTACCTTTATCCCGAATTACTACTTTGCAGCTATTTTATTTTACATAATGTTGCATTGCTTTTTACATTGCATGTACTGTACATACACACTCTTTGATATATTTGTAATCACAAAGACCATATATATATATATATATTTCTTTTTTGGACAAATAAGACAAGCGCTTGTAATGAATCTACACAAATGCACTCAAGGAGCAGCTAATATCAATCAATGCTGACACTCAACTACCATCACACATGCAGTGAAGTTCGTTACTCCTCAATGTACTATTCAAAGCAAATAAAAGGCACCTCATTGTAATATGCAGAACAATATAACGCACCAACTTCTCCACAGACCATTCCACATTCATCAACAAGCATCCAACTACTGCTATTAAGAACAATAGCTAAATCTCAACAGGAAAATAAGATGACACAGCAAGAGCTCAACAATGCTGTACACCGATTACAATTTTGAGAGATCAACACAATCTCCCAACCATGAGAGAACAGGGCATCCTTCGATGTTCTTCTACCCTGCACTCTCTTCCTCTCTTCTCCCCCCATTTTAGTTTTTATTTCCTCTTTGCGTTGGGATAAGCTCTCATAAGCTATTTATGAGATACATATCCCAATGAATCATAACAGTGTCATCAGAGGTGTGCATGACACAAAGGCCAATTTCATCAATTATTTTGAATTCTTGGATATTGAAACTGACTTGATCATAAAATGGGTTGGTAGGACCAACTGTGTGGCATGCTCAATATTAATTAAGTGGCATGAATTGAGGGCCAAACAAACAAGTAGCATTATATATATATATCTGTGACTGTCAGGCACAGGATTCAGGATGACAGAAGCTGTGGTAATGCTAGCTGCATGTACATACATGAGGGCAGGCAGGAAGCAGGAGGCTTCACTCTCAACCATGCATCATTCATCTAAATTAGACCAGACTGGAATGGCATCTATATATATATACATAATATATGATATTGCATTATTGGAACTTGTATATATGGAGCATTAAAGTGTTTTTTCCTGGCTTTCTTGCTTCTTTAATATCATGGCCATGTGCATTGTCATGTGTTGTGAGATCAACTACCATACTTGTGCCCTTCATTTTTTTCCTTTTTGTATTCTTTGTGATGGGTGATTCTTGTATGATAGTCTGAAACAACTGTTAATAACTGTAATAACTGCTGGTGGTGGCAAATCTTAGTCGCGTCAAATTGTGCACCTTCTCCTTCAATGAAAGCCATTTCTGACCAAAGTCCTTCATGACCGATTTAATTAGCTGGGCTTTTTTCCTTATCATTATTATTATTTAAGGTCAGTGAAATTAATCATATGATAAAATATTGCAAGCATAATGGCAGCATTAATTAGCATTACTACCCAAGCGACTTGAAAAGAAATGGCCGAACTTCTTTATTTAAGATTTATTCGTCATTTGGTTCATGAATGCAATAATAAAATAGCACAATTTGAAGAAAACATGCATTTATCTTGTCGTATTTCAATGCATGATTTCTCTCCATTAATGATGATGGATGGGATGTGACCAGGAGTGGAGAGATTCCTATTTTTTTTTTATTATTTTATTCTGGTCTATATTTCTTCAACTTTCAATTATTTCATTTATTTGTTAACCCGGTTATTAGGATCCTATATAGTGATTCATTCGCATGTTTCCATGTCTCGGGACATGGTGGGGCCACTTTGTCCGAGATACTATTGGACATTTGGACCCTTAACTTGCATCCTTTGGCTAATCCGGTGTTTCAGGAAGTAATCATTCTTTTAAGATGCTCTCAGATCTCATATTTAGAGTTTAAGACTGACTGACTGACTGACTAATTTAAATTAGCGTCATTATGGCTTTGTTGTTTGAAACCTGATGATTTTTTTTTTCTTACTGGTTAATTAATTCAACAACAGCTGCTGTAATCTGTTTCCAGTGTCTGGTTCTAAAGTTAAAAGTAGTACCGTATAGCACTTAGCATGCAAGTAAGCAGCTTTAGAGAACAATTTTTAAAATAATTGGATTCAGAACTGGTTGGGTTGGTTGCCTGAGATTATATTGATAGATGGATTGATGGAAAGATAAAAGGCTGAGCCGAGTCAAAAGCAGAGAAGCCATGGTCAAATAAGGATATATATATATATATATATATGTTTATATTGAAGTGGATTAGAGTACATGCATGCTGGTGTTGTTCATAATTTCATTTCCTAAAAATACTCAGACTGTGGCTAAGACATGATTAAAGGCCCTCAAAATCCAAAACTAAAGAGGGGGTCTTTCTTTATTGGTATTGAAGAAAAACAAAAGAGAGTTGTTAAGAGTGGCAATTAGAATGATTGAAAGCATAGATTTCACCAGGCAGTTAAAGCATTAGTATCATCATCATCACCAGCACTTGAAACATACACAGAGATCAAGAGGCAAAGAAGGAAGAGGAGAAGAGAGAGTAAAAATAAGAGGCACAACCGGTCCCAAGGAGCACGCTTGGGAGAGGTAAAAACTAAAGAGAGAGATGAGGGGGACCCCGGGGGCCGCCAAAGCTGAAAGCTGAGCGTAATTTATAATCTCTTGGTTGCACAAGCCAGCAGCAGCAGCAGCAGCAGCAGCAGCAGCAGGCGTGGGTGAACAAAGCCTGCCCACCAACAACATCCAACATCCAACATCCAACATCCACCAGTAGCATGCAATTTACCCACCCAAGTCCCAACCTTCAAATAAAATCTCTTTCTTTCTGGTTCTCAACCTCGTTTACAGTGTAGTGTATCTTCAAATTCAAAATTCCACACATTTGAATCTCATTGATCATGTAGGAGTATTACAGTATTACTCACAATACCTTATTGTATTTTATTTTATTATATATGCAAATATACATACTGATTCATTCATTCATTCATTCATTCATTGCGCGTCTTCATGCTTCCTTCATCTTACAAGTGTGACAAATTAAGTCAACATCAGTTGTTGTAGCTTAGCCTGTGTGCAGACGACCTTGTTAGTGTTTTTTTTTTTTTAGTCATACATCATCATGCCTGTGCATATAACCTTGCTTCGAAGGGGAATGACCAACAAAGTATGATGCTTGTCATTCTAGCTATGATGGATCAGGATTAGTAAAAACAATCCAACTAATTAATTTACTTGGTTCTTAAGCTGAAGGAAAAAAAGAACAAACTTCCAATTAGTTAGGTCCAACATCAGAATGAATCCACTGTCTTAATAAGATACTCCTTGGCTTCTTCCAACAGACTACCTTTTGTAGAAGAATTATGGCAGCTGCACCCCTTAATTGTCCTTTAGACAGGTGGTTTATTGTCTCCTTGAATTACAATGAAGTGAGTTTGTTGTGATGTCAACATGTGTGGTTTTTTTTTTTCTCTCTAAATCAACTTTGTTGGTTGTGATTTGACTGCTGTCCTGACTGCAGACATAATTTCCTTTCGATTTGTTCCTTTTTTTTTTCCATTCAATAAAATTATAAAACACACTTGGTAGGATGTAAGAAAATGATTTAACACTCAACTGAGAATAAAGAAATGGCTTCAAGAAACATTTTATAAATTTTTAGTGGGTTTTTAAATAAATTCATTTATTTGTCTGATTATCACTGAAGAATGGAGCTCCACGTACAGAGTGTAGAGACATAAAGATATGATGAAGCGAACGTGAGGATGGTTCCCAAAATCCAAATTTGGTGGGGTCTGGACTAGCCAGCGCAATCAATTTTGAGTTAGTTTGTAATGCAATCTGTCATTGTTCAAAGATAAAGTAAAAGCTAAAGCTAAGAAGATTAAGGACAATTCAACACTAATAGTTAATCTTGGAGAACAAGTGGGGAAATAATTTAGCATAAATGATAAGAACTAGAGCAACCACAGTGTTTTCCATCGATTAAGCAAGCAGTACAAATGTTTAAATGGTAATGCAGGTTAGTGCTTTGATGCTTTAAATTAAAAATAAATAAATAAAGGAAAGTAATGCAGGTTGGTACACATGAGTTGCAAGTCGCAACAACATCAAAGAGGTGATATTGATGCTGCCTCTTCTCTTGCCTGAATCCTTAAATGATATCATATAAATAAGCATCAACAAAATAGCAATAGCAATCATAAGCCATCCAGACTCTGATGACTGCTCTGACAATTTACATATTTCAAATGCATCTATGCAGGCCCAGCCCTGGTTGGTCTGAAATAATGGGACCCAAATGAATCAAGCAAGGGTTAATAAATAAAATAAATGAGTTCACCAACCATAACATAAAACAGATTATGTTATGGGAATAAAATAAAATAAATTACATAAATGCATAAATGCATCCTATCCTCTAACAATTAGAGGTCAGTAGCAACAGCAACAGCAACAGCAGCAGCAGCCAAGGTAGCACCAAATCTGAAAACCTCACCTCACCTCACCTGGGAGGAGATCAGGGTTACATTTCTCGGGCTCATCATATACATCTTTGGCTCCTCATTTGCATTTGCATTTGCATTCGTATTCCATGGCCACTGGGTGGGTCAAATCCCTTCAATGCATATCTAATGCCCTCGACGACGTCGTCTCCACTACATCACCTTCACCCTCAGCCAACACAAACCCCATAAAAAAGAAGCCATCTATGTCCATCCTCCTTCCCATCACCTGCGGCAACCCTTCTCACACTCTCCAAGATGTCGTCCTTCTCTTCCCCAAACATCCCCCTCCTCCTCCTCCCACCAAAAAAGTTAAACCACCCTCTTCCACGAATGCCCATCATCCAAATCCCAAACGCCCCAAGCGCCCCAATCCCAATCCCAATCCCAGGTCGCTTGCCACCGTCCCTCCCCCCAAGTCCCTTCCCACTCTCACGGAGCTCCCCGCAGGACACTCTTCACGTCGCGTCGTCGAGATTATCTTCGCCTCCAGCTGGTCGTCTCGTGGCACTCCTTTCCCCGGCGAGATCGAGATGCTCTTTCGGGTCCATAACCCTACCCGCACCGTCTCCCGCTTCGAGGACTACCGCGCTGCAGTCCAAGGAATGGCTGAGGGGGCCAACGATGGTCGCTGTGCCGCCGATGGCAACGAGATGATGCGGTTTCAATGCGCCCCGCCTTCATCTTCCGCCTCAGCCGTCGCCGTCGCCGCCGCCGCTACCGCCGATGATGTAATCTATGATGCCCGCGTGGTTGCCTGCTCGACCGGAGGGATCCGTACTTTCGCGGGCAGCGGCGGGGCCCACGAGAGCGTAGGCGGCGGGAGCGGGAGGCGGTCCATGCTAGTCTGCCGAGTCATTGCTGGCCGGGTCAGGTCCGGTACGTGCGAACCTAGCGGGCGGTTCGAGTCAGTTTCCTCGGCCCGAGGCGAGCTCCTCGTCTTCGACTCACGTGCCGTACTTCCCTGCTTCCTCATCATCTACAGACTCTAGACCTACTCCTATTTTAATGAATTTATTAAACCCACATAGAAAATTCAATAATCTTCTACTATCTTAGATTCTTAATCTTATCTTTCTTCTTCTTCTTCTTTTAAATTTTTTTTTTTTTTTTCACCGGGTTTTTTTCTTTTTATCTCGAGATTCCCGGTTTGGGGTTGGGGCAGGTTTGTAAAGGTTGTTTGAGTTGGTGGCTTGATGAAGCGAATCAATGCTTGTAATGTAATATCTTTCTTTCTTTCTTTCTCTGTTTTTTTTTTAAAAAAACTTTTGCACTTTTTTTTTTGTTTCTCTCTATATAAATATATGATATTGAAGTATTTTGTTGTTTTGTTTATAAAGGTCGGGGAGGAATGGCCAGCCGTTGGCCCAAGGAATCATCATATACAGCGAATTATTGATTTATCTCATCAGCCATAGAGCTACAAGTGTGTGTGTCTCTCTCTCTCTAGATATATATATATATCTTATAATTTTTTTAAAAAAAAAACTTTTGAACTTTTGAAGCATTTTCTCAAATGCATAGAAATTTTAACCAATTTAAAGGGGTGGTGATGCAGTAAAATAGCTCCTCAATTGTTATGACATTTCCAGACCCACTATTTGTATCAGATGGGCAGACCGCAGACGTGCATAAATAGCTGCCCAATCTTCTACGACAGAAAAGATAAATAACAAGAGGAACATTCTATCTTTAATTGAGAAAAAGAATAAAACACTCACCCTTTTATTGCAGACGTAAGAGCAGAAACTCAATCCATAAATTTCGTTTTTCTTAATCTTTCCATATTCAATTTTACCTGAGCAGGAAAACTGAATCTTACTTTGAACTACATTGACGGCTCTCGGATTTTTTTTTTTTTTATCAATATCTTTTTATTTATCTAAAGATTTTTCATTCATGTAAATCAAGCACGAGAAGAGGAATAAAGAGTTGAAAGTATAGCATTTGTTGTTCTAAGTCTTGGAGGAGTCTCTCTCCTCCCCCTGTGTCTCAGTGTGTTTTCTTGGTTCATGTCGAGCTTCTTTTGTCTTTGTCTATATGTGTTTTTTTGTTCACTTCTAGTGGAGTTTTTCTGTATGCTCTCTTTGTACTTGATTTTTTATTAATGCATTTGTGATTCTTCCACTTCATCAAAATATATATATATATCATTCATAACAGTCCAAAGCAGGTGTAATGCAAGGTAGCCCAAATAACCTAAACTATAACTAGGACTAAATCTAAAAGATGAAGCCCACTGGCCCAGGCTGTTTGATGCTGATGGCCTGGTATCAAGAAGGAAGGCAACAGAAGGCAAGGCAGGGAAGGGCCTTCACTTATTATATATCTCATTGACAAGTTGTGATTATCCAACCCAGTCTATACGGGGATTTGTCTACTTTAATTAGAACATCCGATATAGGGCTTTAGGGTTTTACCTTATAAAAAGCACCATGTTTAGATCAAAATCATACTTATAACTTATAAGTAGACATGGCCACGGTTCAGGAATCACCGGTTACGGTTCCTGAACCGGAACCGAACCTCCTAGGCAAGGTTCTTGGCGGTTCGGTTTCGGTTCCGGTTCTGGCGGTTTGGTTCAACGGTTCCGGTTTGACGGTTCATACGGTTCAGTTTTTTTTTTAAACTAAATAATTCAATGATTCAAATTAATTAACACAAAAATACAAGAATTAATTTAATACTAATATAAGATAGTAGGTTAAGTTAGTAGGTATACCAGTATACCCAAGGTTTTCAATGTTTTTATTTATTTTTGTTGTTATTATTTTTTTAATGTTCATGTATGTTATTTGTTTTTTTCTTTAGGAATTGTTTTTTTATTTTTTTATTTTTTTCCTTTTTTTCTTTTTGATTTCTAGTATACTTATATAAGTTGCATAGTTCTACAAATTGAAAAATCTTGGGAGTTTTATCTATATATTGGAATATATATATATATATATAAATGATCAACAAAATCAGGCAAATTGATATATATACACATATATATTCATGTTTATTTTATTTTATTTATTTATATTTTTTTTAATGATTCAAATGTTTTTACATGAGAGCATTTTTACTCAAGTATATTTTTCATTTATATAAAAATAAATATAATTTAATATGAACTACGTTAATTTTTGTAAGTTTCAAAACCGAAGATATATAAAAATCTAGTCTTTGTTTTTTTATATTAAATTATAAAAAAATAATATGGAAATCTACTAAAGAATTGAATATTTAAGTACTTCTCGTTAATTAAATTATTTTTAATAAATCCATATTTAATTTGTAACTAATAATTTGTAGGCATAATCAATTAATTATAACTTTATCCTCTCGCATGTGTAACAAAGTTTCGTACGATGACAAGACATATAAGTTGGACGAATGTCACAAATTAGACCTAATCGGCTAATCAAGTATTCAGAATCAGACCTATTCAATAATCAATTTGGTTAATATCTTTAATTAATTATTTAAAATATCTTTAAACATGCAATTACTTAATTAATTACTAATTAATGATATTAACAAAATAAAAACCTAATCATAAATGACGTTATTTATATAGTATGACATTATTCATATTATATTTATATAGTATGACATTATTCATATTATATTTATATAATATAATATGAACTTTTGTTTTGAACCTTTGGTTGAACCGTATGTGGAACTGCCGGTTGAACCGCATATGGAACCGCATATGGAACCGCCTGTTTCACGGTTTTTAAATTTTGAAACCGGAACAGAACCTTATATGAAGGTTCCGGTTCCGGTTTTAGGACGGTTACGGTTTTTCCAGTTCCGGTTCCGGTTTTTGGCGGTTCGGTTCCACGGTTTCGGTTCAAAATGGCCACATCTACTTATAAGCATATGATCTTTATCTCTCTTGTTCTTATTGGTTGTGGGACTATTTAATTGATTCTTGTATACAAGAATCCTGGCTGAAATGAGAGGTGAAACAGAAGTAAAGTATATATCACACTAGTCACATGGACTTAATTATTGTTGGATCAATTACTTTGATCGATTCTTTGGCATGCGAAACATACCAATGACCAAATGGTCTATTAGTAGCCGGGTCTGTAATGGAACCCTTCACTAGTGGTGAGAGTTCGAATCTTGGGTGATGGTATATTTCTGGAAGTGTGAGTAGTGGTTGTATGCGTGTGATCCCAACGCCCATATGTGCTCGGGCCATGCTCCTACTTGTTCCGCCGAGGCTTGTGCGCGCCCCTATCTTTCTTAGCGGTTAGGCCACTCATCATGGCCAAAAAAAAAATAATAATAATAATAATAATAATGCATACAACATATATTATGAACTGTTTGACTAAAGTATCTTTGGTTTTTCATCAATGCATTTGGTTTATCTATCTTTTGAAAAAAAAAAAAAAACTGTTTGACTAAATGTGAGATATTTCTAATCAGTTTTTGCATAGAAACGTTGGAGGTATGCATCATGCATGCATACATTTTTTGTGGGATGTTGATTTGAGCATCTCTCTTGGTTTTATATTTCTTACCATCTTCTGCTTTTGAAGGTCTCTGCTCCCTGTGGGACATTCTTCACCATATAATTAAGTTAATCTTGGTGGAAATCCAAGCTGAATTTGATTAACATCTCATGTCCCTATCCAATACCTAGAAGTAGCATCATATATAGCTTACAAGCAGAAAATCAAGAGGACAATTACTTACTAATCCTTTGAGAAGGTACTGAACTACTGTAAATAATTAGTTCTCAATATATCAAACTGTCATTTAAGTCATGGTCTGAAACTGCTGGCTAGCTGTTGCGGAGTAACAAACAGTATAGTGGTTCTGTAAAGCGAATGTCCCCCTTAATTGATTTGAGCATATATATATAATAATATATATGCAGCATCGCAGAATTGATAATTGAACATGCATGATGATGTCGATCTCAGTCTGACGACAGGCCGGGAGAAGCTTATATATAGCGGAAAACTGTTACCATCTATCCATCTACAGTGTCCCTTGTTTTTGGTGGTCTGAGCTTGGTGGGTACATCAGCGACCTCTTTAGGAAGCTGGATTACGGAGATACTGCAATGCTGCTCATCTTCAACTCAAGTGCCAGTGGCAGTGTCAGACTAGTCCTGATCCTCCTTTTTATCTTAACCATTAATTATATATATGTTAACCAGGAAAGTGATGTGATGTTCATTTCATGTGTCTGTTGGGAAACCAACTAACTAACTAGTTAATTGAATTTTCATGGACAGAGAGAGCGAGAGAGAGAGAGAGAGAGAGAGATGTAGAGAAAGAAAACAATTACTGCTGCTAGTGCTAGCCAGTGACATGTAACAAATTAAAGGTACAAATCTAATCTCTAAAAGGCTAAAAGCAAGTAGCTGCTACGTATTATTGTGTCTAGCTAGCTAGTTCCATTTAATTAATTATCAGTCCCCACAAAGGCAGGCATTATCTGCAACAGGACCTTGCAGGATGCAGTAGATTCGTCTCCTTTACTGACAAATGCTTGCGCTTTCATAAGCAACAAGATGCATGCCTTTGAATTAAGGATGTGACGCTTGCACCTAGCTAGTTCAATTCGTCCCACTCTTAATTTCTTCATCTGGCCGGATCTTATCATAGATCGATCTAGTCGAGATCAGAAATGTGATGCTGTGATGCTGTGATGCTGTGATGCTGTGATAATTAAGATGTCCATGTTATGACCATGTGAGCAAATAGTGGCAACACTTTGGGTGTTTCTGTCAGCTGCCTTTCATGTGTCTGCCACTCATCAGTTCGTTAATTTGAACCATGGAGAGCTTGCTTAGCTAATTATAGCTAGTAATAGTATGATGCTGCACCCAGCTAGCTTTCATCTTGGATTTATTAATTGTTAATTAATCAGATTCAATCAAACAGTGTTCAACCACAATATTTCACATGAAAATATCTTATCTGCTTTAAATTAAAGACTTTTGGAAGAGAATGTAATCATGCTCCATACCTATCCTTATGTTATCTTATCTTTTGATCTTCAATGCATGCTACTCGACCTTCCCTACCATAAAAATTGCCGAAGATGATATCCATCTTGCTGGACTCCATTATCTATATATGTTTCATTCACACGCATCTAATTAATTAGACCAATGGAATTTATGATGCGATGTCTCAAACTAAACAGTTTCTTAATTTTAGCCAAGTCTACATGACTTAATTAGACACTGGATCATGGCCGGCCTAATAGACTAATGAGTAGCTGAAGAGGATAGAAAGTGTCCTGGGACTGCTCATTTAATGATTATTATTATTATCATGACCAAATAAAATTTTGAGAAAGAATTAAACACTCAACGACCAGTGAAACTGAAGCAGAGACGTACGTACAGAAGAGAAGAGACCCAGAAACATGCAACATGAATTAAACCAAGCATTTCAAGGAAATCACATTCATCATGAGTATTCATCCACCTATCTATGTATATATGATGTATCTGCCCAAAGAGTCCCAAAGGAGGCCTTTCCTTTCCGTTGTTTTGAGTTATGGCCCTTAATTATGGGGAAGGTCTCAAAATAAAATTAAACTTCTCTGTGGACTCGTTATTAGAACAACTTAGAACAACAATATTTAAAGACAAGTGGGCGAAGAGTCTGAAAGTAATTAATTAAGAAGATCAAATAGAGTAATCATCTTCTGGATGGTCTTAATTAGAATCTTAATATTGGGCTGAAGGTAATAAACAAGTGGCTTCTTTTATTATAATTTTTATTACTTGCAAACTTCTCAGCGTTATTTTTTTTTTTCAAGACGAGCAACTAGGCCATTAAAAAAAATAGGAGTATGCACAAGCTTTGGCTAAACAAGTGGAGGCTGAGCTAACACACACGAGCATTAGGACTAACAGTACACAACCACTCTAGTCTCATGCTCTAAAAAAACATATATCCTTATTTATAATTCAAACTCTCATCATTTATGAAAAATTTTAATAAAAACAATTGTTGATAGATTACATGATTGTTGATTCCATACTTTCATGTTGAAGCAAAGGGCACACAGGCAAGCATGAAGCATGTCCACAGATCAAGATGCATCCCACGTGAGACCCTTTTTTTTTCATCCCCTTTTTTAATATAATCTTATCAATCGGGTAACAAGTAACCACCATCTAATTAAAAACTGGAGAAGCATATGGGTAACCACTGGCATATGATCTTGAAGTGATACTGTCGTTGATTATTAAAAGGGCAGGCGTAAACAGTAGGAGAGTGGAGGACATTGGCATTGAAGAGGCCCTGCAGCTACACTTGAGGACTTGGATTTCTTGGCCATTAATTTGGATCTAATTCTGTCCTCGCATCAAAAGTGGTGTCCCTCCCTCTTCTGGGAATTCCTAATAAAAGAGCTTTTTGTTTGTTATATATATAGAATATTATGAAGAGTGAAGAGAGAGAGAGAGAGAGAGAGAGAGAGAGAGAGAGGTTCCACCATATATACATGTGTGGCAACTGGCAAGTGGCTAGCATCATTCCTTGCCTCTTCTGTGTACTTGAGCCAAAGACATCTATATTGTTAATTTATTAATAATATCTGATTATTTGGAGAAATTAAAGAAAGGTGTTGAAAAGAAAGAAATCCATTCATTAACTGATTCCACTGGTTGGCTCGTGATTGGTCATGTAGAAACAACTACCATGTTTCTTAATGCTTCTTAATTCCTCCGCACTAGACATGGCTAGGAGTACGATTAAAGTTTGTCCTGATATCAAAGGTGGGAGCTGAAGCAATGCTGCAATAGTACTCTGTGATGCAAACAAGCATAAGAAAGGCAAAATGGACCCTGAACAGCTGATATATATGAATTGAATGAATAGAAGAAAAATTAAAAAGTGGTAGACAAAAGAAGCATGATTGATCGATGAACTCCTGTGGAGCTTTCTTCCATTAATATTTCATCCTATTCTACAGAAGATAGCTACACCCATCACTGTTTAACCCCCATGCATGGGCTCTAGTTGTTTATGCAAAGGTCATCAGACTAAAAGTTGGCTACTTTCTTGGTTGGAAGTAGGCATATCATGGCCATGAATTATAAGGCCCCACAAAAGAAGATGCTGCTCTGGAACCAGTTCAAGCTCGGCTGCTAAATCAACACGCCATGGATATTGATTATTGATGTGGATTTGAGAATGGCATTTGCTTCTTTGATCAGGGGGGGTCAGGGTCACTCTCTGTCTCTTTAGTTTGGTTGGTGTCATAGCCGGGGTTATAAAATCAACTCATTTATCATCATCATCATCATCATCATCATCATCATCATCAAAAGTAGATAATTATGCTACCATTTCACATTGAAAGAAAATCGATAGAAAGTGCTTACATAACCACAAGAAAGTGTGATCATAACCACTAAATTTTAAAAAAATTAAGCACAAGAGTTTATTTAATTTTACTCTTCTCCTTATTAGCACTGATTTAAAAGTTATTACAACAAAAATATTTCTTCTTCTTTAACCATCAATATATGAGATGGTCAAAATACTGGTGCTGTGCTTAATCAACATCATATTAAGTTCTAGAACAAGAGATTAGAGTGAATAATAGAAAAAAGTAACTCTCATTTACATTTTCTCTTAATTTGTAATTAATAGGTGGCACTTTTAATTTATTTTGAATCAAGTTTATGTTTTTGATTGGTTTCTCCTAATAAATAATAATAATTCCCGGACATCCATCTCCACATCCATACACATGTGCAGGTATTAAATGCGAATAACATTTATTAATATTAATATAGCAACATGATAGAAGAAGCATGACATTATAGCGTGTCATTCTTTTCTATCTCAATTATTAAGAACCAGAAACTAAAGACCATTTCAGGGTCGGGTTTGATCCAAATACTCCACATTAGAAGGAGTGACCAAACCGGATCGGAATTTTTAATGGAACCAGATCCTCATAAAAAAAAAAAAAAGCACTACTATGTCAAATTCGAAGCATAGGAGACGTCTTTAAAAGGCAGCATCCCCCGCATTGGCTTTGTTGTTGGCGTTGGACGTCACTCACTCACTCAGTCACTCAGTAGTTACGCGCGCGCAACAACTGAGACCACCCTACCCTCTCTAACTCTAATGCAAAGGGAAAAGGCAGCAGTCATATCAGGATGAAGGCTAAAGCGATGCACCCCTTGTGTTGTATCTCGCTTGACTGCCCGGGTATTGGTGCTGGAGACCTCTCTCCTCCTCCGCCGGATCTCGATGCTGTTACGCTGGCTTCGCTTGTCCACGGATCCTCATCCGAAGATGACGCAGCTGTCGCTGGGGTCCTCTATAAATGGACCAACTATGGCCGCGGCTGGCGACCCCGTTGGTTCTCCCTCCGCAACGGAGTCTTCTCCTACTCCAAGATCCGCCGCCGTGAAGACGATGGCGATGAAATCACCGGCGGTATCAACGGGGCGCGGCTGATCGGGAACGCTGCGAGGGTAGCTCGCGCCGGCGGGAGGCCCGTCGGGATCGTCTATCTGAAGGTACCACTGCAATGAAAAAAAGCAACCTTTTTTTAAGGAAAAGATCACATTGGATTGTCATCGTTTCTCTCTTCTTGGATAGTCTTTCTATTCGTTTTTTTTTAATATATATATATATATATATAGAATAAATTCGAATCTCTGATGTCATCAGTGATCTCTGAATATGAAATTCATAGCTCTTGATTTTTGTTTGCTTTTTCGGATTTCGTTAATTTTGGACCCGAACTTGGGACATGGGAGTAGAATGGGAGTGTAACGGGTGTTTCAGTTTCACGTTTGATATAGAGGATCTATAGAGCGGAGCACTGGCAACCAGGTTTAAGTTTTAAACTAAAGTAGGGGACCCGAGTTTGACTCGGTGACGCGGACGTGAGAGGGAGTTCGGGTTCTGGTTTTGTTCCGTCGTGTTTTGTGTTTGGAGGGTAGCGTGTAAATGGTTCCGCGTGGCATCGTACACGAAGGGCCTGGCAGACTCGGACCAGAACATTTTAACAATGGCTTTTGCACTCCCGGACAGACAGCTGGAATCTATTCTTTTTGGATCTTTATTTTTATCTGTTTTAAAGCATAGGACAGCACTGTAGGAGGTGGTGCTAGAGCCGTACACGTATGGCCGTATAGGAGGAGTAGTAGCGATTGCTTCTCATACTACTTTTTACTATACTCTATTTCCTGGTTTCTTTTCAAATTTTAAAATTTTGGCGTTTTGTTTCTATTTAGGGTTCATTTTGATTTTCTTGCTTTTCATCAATGCTTTCCTCTGCCTTGTTATGTATCCCTTTGCTGCTTCACACCATAATTAAGGTGGAGAATATCGGGCAGTGGGAACACTTTTGTCTGTGTTTATGAAGCCAGCCCTCCATTGTTTTGTTTTCCCATTCCCATTCCCATTCCTATTCCCATTCCCATTCCTATTCCTATTCCTATCCAACCTTGTTCTAAGAACTGCAGTTCCATGTTTGTAGATCTAAGTTCAGGTTTCGTCATTCTTCTTATTGTTTCTTGCTGCTGCTGCTGGAGCCGTAGCAGCAGCAGCAGCAGAGTTCTGCTTTATCATTTTTTGTTGATATTTGTTCATGTTGTAGACTTGTAATTTGGGAATTTTAGTTCTTTTAAAATTATTTTACTGTGTTATGTGCATCTCTTGCTAAAGAAAAATAATATATATATTTTTTTGTATTAAATTTGATTGATTGGTGGAAATATCACGCACACATGTCTTGCTGATGATGTAGTTTATTATATTTGAATAAATTGGTTGACTTGTAAGGAATGATAAACCTCTCTTCCTTATTTTGTTATGATGTTATGTAGTTGTCATTTCTTGTAAATGTTTTGTTGATGTACTTGTTTCTGGTGAACATTGAAAATGACCAACAATTATGTGCATTTAATTACCTGTAGATCTCATCATTCCGTGAAAGCAAATCAGATGACAGGCGGTTCTATATATTTTCTCCCACCAAAACTCTTCATTTGAAAACTGAGTCAAAGAAGGATCGGGTAGCTTGGATCGAGGCTTTGGTCTCAGCAAGACGTGTGATTTCCTTGAATGACAAGTTAACTTTCAGTCATAATGACATCGCATTTTCAACTGAAAAGCTCAGAGATCGGATGCGTGCCGAAGGACTGGGTGAAGAACTTATCAAGGACTGTGAGCAGATCATGATTTCAGAGTTGTCAGAGTACCACAGACAATTGAAGGTTCAATATGAGGAGCACATAACCTTGCTCAAAAGTACATATGATTCACAGTTGGAGGAGGTATTTACTTACTTAACCAGATGATCTTTCACAAGATTTGGCTATGACATTTTCTGTGTAATTACTTTTCTTTACTCTATCTAGGTTAGTTTTTCTTCACAACCACTACATGGAACCTGATCCATCTTTAAATTTACTTCTTCTCAGGGAGTTACTGTGGATGATGAGAGTAGAGCTATACATGAGAGCCAGTTACAGTTGATGAAACATGAGTTTTCTAGCTCTGGACATGGAAAATTTAGTGGTATTTCATCTTTTCTTTTTATTTGATGAACCAAAAATTCATTAAAATAAAGATGGCTACGCATTCATTTTCATTTCTATCTCTATTGTTTTATGCTCATTTCTCTTCTCATTAATATTATTGTGTTTAAGACGGTTTGAGGTAGCAATACCATCAATTCTTAACTATCAAGTTATAGTAACTGAAATTGGGATATTTAAAATGTCTCCAATCTTATTAATAAAGTGGGGTTTCTTTGATAAGTTTAATAAAGCTGTATCCGTTTTTTTTTTTTTCAATTAATAATAATATAAAAAATCTACAATTGGTTTGTATAATTACGCTGATTACTTCTTTGGCTGATAATTTGTTTAGTTAAATCATTTTTTGCTGAAGATTTTGGAAGCATTCTTGGTCTTCCTTTTGTTATTAGTTTCACATCAGTAATCATCAATTTGCATGTTTTTCTATATATAGACATTAAAATTTTAGTTTTCTTGCTTCCCAAATGATGAAAATCACCCTGACCTACTTTTATAATTTGGTGGGCGACTGTAATATTATGTGAAATCTGCTTATGGTGATTAATTCTTCGGGAGTTGTTTTCTCTTTAAAATGTTATTTGCTATTTAGTTTTCTTATTATTGTTTTGTTTTGACCAGAGTATAGTACAACGGAATCTTCAGATGATGTTGGAAAGCGAGATCTTGATGAACTGTCAGATGAAGATGAACCTTACTTTTTTGATACAGAAGAGTTATTTAATGATTGTAATGGCACCTCATCCTCTATGATCCTCGGCTCTGAGGATAATAATAGTAAGGGATGGGCATGTGAGAATCACGATCACTCTGCTGATGCTGCAAACATGCATACTGGAACAGTACAAAGTGATCATGTCACATATCCACACATCCAAAGGCGTAAGAGGTTACCGGAGCCTACTGAAAAAGAGAAATATGTTAGCCTTTGGTCAGTGATCAAAGATAATGTTGGAAAGGATCTTACTCGTGTGTGCCTTCCTGTTTACTTCAATGAACCACTTTCATCCCTTCAGAAGTGCTGTGAGGAGATGGAATATTCATATCTCTTGGATAGAGCTTATGAATATGGGAAAATGGTAGACTCTCAACACATTGTTTCTTAATTCTGACGCAAAATAGTGCTCATAATGAACAGAACTATTTTTGCAGAACTTTGACAACAATTGAGTTATCCTCATTTCCTTAAAGTTCAGAGAGTTCTTTCTTCATCAGTAACCTTTTTATCAGGATAATATAAATATATGCTTCCATCTTTATTTTAGAACACTTGGAACATACATAAATGATATAATGTTTGGGTCGATACTAATTTCATCTGGTGTAACTGCATACTAGGAAAAATTTCATTGAATCCGTACTTCTCCTAATTAAGTTATAACAGTGCTAATTTCATCTGGTGAGAAAGGATTTTCTATTTCATGTAAACTCGTCCTGCTGGCAAGCCTGCCTGCCATCTATTATAGATTGTTCAAGTGAAGATAACTGTGAGAAATTTGACATGCACTTGCCTTTGCATTGTTCTTACACGAAATTATATGTTGTATCTAGGGAAACAGTCTCATGAGAATTCTGAATGTAGCTGCCTTTGCAGTCTCTGGGTATGCTTCCTGTGATGGGCGGCTCTGCAAACCATTCAACCCTTTGTTGGGTGAGACTTATGAAGCTGATTACCCTGAAAAAGGAATTCGCTTCTTCTCTGAGAAGGTCAGTGTTTGCAAACTTCTAACTTTGATTCTTTGCATATGATTGCATCTATTCTGCTTTGTTTTATATTTTATTTAATTTAAGCGCAGTCATATGCAATCAACTTATTACTTCTCTCCATGTTTGTACATTAAAATTTTTCTATGTACAATTCACATGCACAAGAGGCTCGTATTTGGATCTTGAGTTTCTTCTTTTCCATGAGTAATAGGTCAGCCACCACCCAATGCTCATTGCATGCCACTGTGAGGGTAAAGGATGGAAGTTCTGGGGTGACAGCAACCTTAGGAGTAAGTTTTGGGGAAGATCTATTCAGTTAGACCCTGTTGGCACTTTGACCCTGGAATTTGATGATGGTGAAGTATTTCAATGGAATAAGGTATGTTTTAGTCAGCTCACCATGTTAGTGTCTCAGTTGCCCTGGTCTTATCCAGAGCTATATTCTCTTATTGTTTTCATTCAGCGGTACCAGTTTCCTGACCCATCTCAGGTCACAACAACTATTTATAATCTCATCCTTGGTAAAGTATACTGTGATCACCATGGGACTATGAACATAAGGGGTAATAGCCAGTATTCATGCAAACTGAAGTTCAAAGAGCAGTCTCTACTTGACCGTAATCCACGTCAGGTCAGGAAATCATTTTCTTTTGGAACAAACGATGAAGTGTTCTTGGTTAGAGTTCTGACTGTGTCATGCAGGTGCAAGGCTTTGTTGAAGATTGTGAGGGAGCTAAAGTTGCTGCCTTGAGAGGAAAATGGGATGACAGCATGTATTACACTGAAGGAGATGCTATGTTTAGAACGAATGACAGCAGATCACCTGAAAATACCTCCTTGCTATGGAGGAGGAGTAAACCTCCTGATAATCCTACTCGGTACAACTTATCATCATTTGCAATTACACTGAATGAGTTGACACCAGAGTTGCAGGTAGAGATGGCATACTTTCTGCTTACGAGCTTCTATTTCTTTTTTACTCTTATTCTTCTTTATCTTCTGTCTAGTTCTGATCCCGAATATTTGATCCGGATTAAGGAGAAGCTTCCCCCTACGGATTCGAGACTTAGGCCAGACCAGCGGCATCTGGAAAATGGGGAGTACGAGAAGGCAAATGCAGAAAAGCAGCGGTTGGAGAGACGCCAGCGGATGGTATGCCTCTAAGACAAATACATTTTTATCTTTCAGTCTGCTATATTTTCTGATTGTCTGTGTTTAAACAGGGAGTTCTCTTTTCAAATCTTTAAATGGCTCTTCACTTTTGTTATGAATATTGCTCGATGTCTTTTTTGAACTTCCATGAATGCCCAGAAGTAATTAAATCAAACAGCAGCCAATGTATCCTAGGTTGAAAGTCCCAAAATTACAAAGATATTTGCATGTCTAGGCTTTGCGTGTTATAAATGCTAGGTTTTTGTGCTAGATGTTCTTAAATAAACTTGCTACACTGCTGCTATTCTGGTGAAACCTGATTGGTCTCAGTAGCCAGAATTTTAATTTGTTGACATGCTGAATGTTCTTAATACTTTTAAAAGAGCTTGTTGTTATTATTATTATTGTTGTTGTTGTTGTTGCTGTTGTTGTTGTTGTTGTTGTTGTTGTTGAAGGAAATGGGTAGATAAAACCATGTTGGAATAATGAAAGAGACTATTATGCTTGAATTGTTCCAATTATTCAAATATTAGTAGCAGTGTAGCACTGTGGCATGAAGCTTCATTGGTGTAAATTTTTTTATAATGGATTGTCATTTAACAGAGTGCTTGTGTGCGTGTGTGTTTGCATTTTGCTTTTGGTACAGTCTAGGAAATTGCAGCAGGATGGATGGAAGCCAAGGTGGTTTCAAATGGATAGTGAGACGGGGACGTATAGATATGTAGGTGGATACTGGGAAGCGAGAGAGAAGATGAACTGGGATGGTTGCCCCCATATATTCAGTGAAACTTTAGTGGATAATAATGTTACTTCCTGTTCATAATCAAGTTTGATTATTTAGGTGAGAACCATTTCCCCATCATTTTAGTTGTGTCTGCAAATAAAATAGTTCTCATTCTTTGGTAAATTTCTTATCATTTGCAGATTCCATCATTATCCATTGATTGAATCAAATCACCAAGCACGGTTTGCAACTTGAGTAAATTATTCTTTCCTGTATCCCTTTTACTAGCTTTGCAAAACTCTGCTTTAAATGATACCAGCGAAGGCACATACATATGTATTCATGTTTATTGGTGTTGTATCTCAAATTATTGTTTATTGAAAGCTAGTTTCCATCTGCGGCCATCGCGGAGCATATAAAGGCACACGCTTGTAAGCGTGTGCTTCAAAGTTCAAACTCATGGGGATTTGGTTTGTTAAAAAATTTCTAGTTTTGCATCTGTGGTTTGCTTGCATATTTGCTGAAACAAAGTAGAGATCTTACCTTCAACTGGACTGGACCTTGTCTTATGTATATATATATATATATATATTACATTTCAACTTTACCCTTTCTTTCTAACACAATTAGAACTCTTTGGGTTCATTATATTGCTTCTTCTTTTGAAGGATGCAGCACCTCTACCAAACCCACCAAAAGGCGGTTTGGGCCTACCGCCCAAGGCAACCTACCAACAACCTCTGTTAAGTGGTGTGAACTCAGAGCACTCAGCAGCATGCTTGATTCGATGTTTCCGTTCCGACAACGGAGAAAATAAACAAAGAGAAAATTATTTAAGGTCCTTGCCAATTTTCAAAAACGACATCATGGTCCCTATAATATATTTTTTTCATATTTAATAATTTTTTTTTTTTAGAAAAATATCTTACTCATATCTAATTTATGAAATTTCTATTTTATCTCTTATTATATGTATATATATATATATATATCTTTCTCGCTTGAATTTGCTAAATAGCTCATTTTGCCTCATGAGAGTTTGCTACTCGCTAGGACTGAGCGAGTTTTTATAAGGCTGTACAAACTTTCTCTAATTCCAGGGAGCCACGTAGAAGCTTGTTAAAGCTAGGATAAGCCTTTTCATCCTGGGCGAGTTTGCCCAATCTCAATGAACTTTAAGTAAAGCTCATTCGGCTTCTAAGTGTACTCTATTCAATGTGTGGCTCCCCAAAGTAGGGGATGGTTCGTCTTACTTTGGCAAGCTCTCAGAAAGGGAAGCACGCTAATGAAGGAATAGAAAATGTATATATTTATAATTGCTTAAAAAATAAATAACTTCTCATTATGAGTCTTATTTTTCTAGGGAGTTGTGTTAGTGTTGTTCTTGTTCCTGTTCCTGTTTTTGATGCAACTATATTGATCCATCACTAATGATTCAATTTACGTTTAGTGCTTGTTGTACATGTCTTTGTTTTATTGTAAATTTTTTAAACTTCTCATTTATTAATGATAGTGGTTTATCTAAATAAATAGATAAATAAAAATATTGAGGTATTTGAAAAAGTTAATGTGATTATGCACAAGTTTGAGAAGGATTTGTAAGTCCTTCTTTAGGAAAATAAATAAATAAATAAATAAATATATTATTAAAAAAAAAAATTAACATCTTTGTGGCAAACCATTAAAAGCACAGAGTATGTAATTTTGTTTCTGTTGTGTCTGTGTGTTTGTATTTTGGTTGGTTGTGATTTTTATGTACTCTTTTCAAGCTTAGTGGGGATCTAGTTTGTTCATTGCTGTTTCTCTGTTCTGTTTTGGTGTACTCTTCCTGTCTTTTAAGTTTTAATTAAGTGATTGATCCAAAAAAAAAAAAAATTATTTACTTTTTAAAATGTTAATTATTTTAAATATCAAGGGTATTTTAGTCATTGAGACTGATAAGCAGTTAAGCCCAAGATGAAAGCCCGCCCATCTTTCTTTCCTCTCCGGGCTGTCCCTCTGTTTTAAAAGCTCGTTCTCTTTTTTTGGACGCGTTCCTCGTCTTCCTACATCGCATCCCATCCCATCGTTCTCGGCTTCTCATGTCGGAGATAGCCGCGCTTCTTGCCCCTACTCTCACTTCCATCCCGAAGAGATCTGCCACCATGAGCAGCGGCAGCGGCGGCGGCGATCTCCTCAGTATACACTATACAGCCCACCGAGCTTAAATGCCATTGTGAAAGGTTCTCCTCCCTCTTCTGCATATGCTTTCCTTCTCTTCCAATTTTCAATATGAGATCAAGTTCTCTTTTCTCATAATAAATAGAATTCGTTGTGAAACGGAAACCTATCTCTATACCTAATCGAGTTGGTTTCTGTTTGTTGTTTTAATTTGTATTTGGATGGAGAAGTCGAACTGAGGAAGAAGAGTTGGTGCTCAATGCGGGTGACCAACACGACTGATCAGTATGTGGCCTTCAAGGCGTGAAGTGTGAACTTCTTTCTCTCTCATTGTTGAGTTTCCCTATATTTGTTCATTTTTCTTCAACATAAATTATTCTATCGTCTTGAGAGTGAAAGTTAGAATACTATCTATCTATCTATCCATCTATCTATCTATCTATCTTATTTGTTCATTTTTCTTCAACATAAATTATTCTATCGTCTTGAGAGTGAAAGTTAGAATACTATCTATCTATCTATCTTATTTGTTCATTTTTCTTCAACATAAATTATTCTATCGTCTTGAGAGTGAAAGTTAGAATACTATCTAACTATCTATCTATCTATCTATCTATCTGCCTGCCGCCAAATACACGTGTATTTTTATTTTATTTTATTATGTAATCATCATTCATTTGAATTATATTCAAGTATTGTTTGAATTGGATGTTCTCAGTTACAATGCAAGCTCAGAAAGAGCTTCCAGCTGACCTGCAATGCAAAGATAAGTTCCTTTTCATGATGCCTATTTATTGATTCTATTGAGTTATCAGTTTAATAAAGAAGATGGTAAAGCTGTCTGTAGAGGAGTTTAAGTTGCAGGTTGTGTACATTCCTGCCAGCCAATCTTCCCTCTCCTGTGCCTGAGGAATCAGAGGAGGGATTGTCACCATTGTCATTTGGAGTAGAGAAAGGACCTCGAAGTTCATCTCTGTCTGATGCGGTAAGGGTATTTGGACTTAAGTTTGCTAATGATCTCGTTCTCGTTAACTTATATAAGTTGTCATGGTTTTAGTTTTCAAGTTCTTACCTTTTGTTTTATTTTATCCAATTGACGTATACTGATTCACTGAATGAGAGGGCAAATGCTAGCTATCAGGTGATGCAATCCTCGAGTGAGACAGTGGAAGAAAAGACTTCAGAGGTGGTTTGGATACATTACGTTCTCTCTTCTTACTATGGAAAATTTGGAGCACCCAACCCGTAAATATTGCATAGTTCTGTGTATTTAATTAATCTGCACCTTTTATTTGTGACAAGCAATAAACGTCAATGTCCTTTGTAAAAATAAATAAATAAACTGATGCCCCTTGACTTACTACTTGAATAGAGAATCAACCAGCAGTGTTTGAGATGGGACAAGTGATCCCTTAATCTATCCTGGCAAAAAGTCATCACTTTTGGGTTGTTGAAACTAGTTCAAGTGAAAACCTGCTCCAATCATAGGAAATGACAATGCCCTAAAGGATTATTCTGTCGAGGTGTTTTACTTTCTAAAAAATTATCTGGTTTAATGAATGGTGATTAGTGTTTATGATACTGGAGAATATTTTTCCTATCCATTTTTTTTATGAAATAGATTTTCCTAAGCATTTTTGTTATCATGGCTTCACAGAGTCAGTGGTAGGACTAAAATTGTTGACCATATGGCAGCATTCATGTAAGTGACAGAAATATGGCTCAGATGTTTCAGAGTTAAATCCCATTACAGAATGCAAATGAACATGGGTAGTCAGAGAACTGAAGGTAGGGTGGGATCCTTGACACATTTGCTGTTGAGTAGTCTAAGAAATAAATTATGCACAAGTGTTATCCAATGCTTAGGTCTTGTTATCTTTCTTCTCTTTCTGTTGAAGTTCTGCATTTTTCCTCTTTTGCCCTTTACTTCAGTTGTTTAAACCTATCAACTGGATCTCTGCCCTTCCAATCCTTTATATCCATGCTAATTATACAAGCTAAATTTGCCCTTTGGAAACCAATTTAGCTGTTTCATACCTGAAATAGTCTTCTAGCCCAGTGTTCTGTTCTCAACAAGGCTTATATGGAAAACAAATTCGTGAATAGGTTCACAAAAAGATACCCTTGCATAGTTGCATGTTGCATCAAAAGATTTCAAAGAGTGTCGTTTGGTGTTGATTTGTGTCTAAGAATTTGTGACATATCCATTCCTTATTGTCCATAAATAAATAGGCCTAAGCAAGGATATGCTTATCTATATATTATTTGCCATGATTTTGTGAGAAAATTCTTCAAAAACATTATTCAGTTTATTACTGTAGGCGATGGTAAAAACTTCATTAAACTCTGTAGTAATCAGAGCTGCGTTTGCCCTCAAATTGTCAATCTGAAATGGTGACTTCAGATCTTTGAAGTGTGAACACCTCAAGAAGTTCTTGGTCAAATAATCACAATTTTGTACTTGGAAGTCCATGTTCTGTTTGATTTATATGAGTCTGTGATGTCATGGGCATGCATATATGACAGCAAATTTAAATTATTACCACTGCATTATAGAAAATTTCATTCTTAATGGATTTTGAACCTATCAAGTGACAAATTAAATCATAATGTCTATAAATCTAAGATGTTTTCTGTTTTGGTATCATATTCCTCTACCATTCTGTGTCTTTATCCTTGAAATTCCATCGTAAAAGTAACTGAGCATTTTATCCAAACAAAAAAGGACATAACTGAGCATTGATCAACGATTGTAAGGAGCTGTCCGTATCCCCGATTGTCATGCAACCATGCATATTAGCATGAAACAGACACCAAATCAAATCAGGAAATACTTGTGCTTGAGGATATCATATTATGTTTAATTGCCATGAGAATAGGCTTATCAAAGAGTTTTGGAAAGTCAATCATATGTTATATGTTTCTGATATCAATGTTGAATAAATTGTGATGGAAGCTAAAGAAAGTTTGGATGGCCTCATGAGGAGAAATTACCATGCCGTGCACCTGTCACTTGATTCCTTCAGAAGATGCCTGGCATTAATTGGCAGTTTAAATTCTCTGAAGGGAATTGGCATTTAACAATTAGTTCCGGAAAGCTTGGTGGTGATTCACAAATTTTGAAAGTACTTGTAGTAATTGATGGTTTGAATTTTTCAGGTATCAAACATCATCTCCCTGCTGACCAAGGAAAAAGTTCATGCTATTCAGCAAAACCAGAAACTCAATTAAGAACTGGTATGGTGCTCCAGCTCTGCACTTTAACTAATGTTGCATTCTCTTGTTGATTAGTTTAACACTTTTGCAGTATGTTATTGATTTAAAGGAAGTGTACTAGTTACTAGTTTTAGGTATCTATTGCTTTTAGGTCTTATCTTAAAGAGAAACTATTTGGGTTGAACTAGCGTGAAATGTACTAGATTGAGGCCCTTCTAAGGGACCTTAATGCTTAATATATGGTCACCTAGCTACTCCTAATCTGTGAAAGGTCTCTTCCTGAATCGCCTCTTTGAACACCGGGCAGGATTTTATTTTCCTGTAACAAACAATTTTCACATTTGAAGAACAAGTGGGTGATTTATCTACAATTGATGATGTGTGAAGAAATCTTATTTTTGAAAAATAAAATATGTGAAGAAAATATTTTTAATTCTCAATTGTAAGTCAAGACACCATTCATCTTCCTCTGTGGAGCACTGCCACAAGTTAAATAAGACTCTAGAGTTGACCTTGTGTGATGGTTGCAGTCAATTTTTTTTTTTGTTTTTTTAACTTTATCATACATACAACTCTTTTTTTGTTTTTTGTTTTTTTTCTAATCACCGTGTTTTTATCCATCATCTTGTGGTTCATATATATATATATATATATATAGCAGCAAGAGTTATGTTTGTGGTGTTGGTGGGACTTGTGTGTTTGTGCGTATTAACCAAGTCTTTATTTATATGTTGTCCGATATAATCTTGGGTGGGTCTCGGTATTAAACTCCATGATTTATTATGCGAATAATATATTACAAAATTCACCAGTAGAGAATACAAAGTACAAGTTGAAAAGCATTCTTTTGTTAAGTGAGCAGAGAGCCTGCAGTGTAAACATTAAAAAAGGGCGCCACACCACACTTGTCATCGTGCATTTTCATCGGCTCATCATGTCTACCATTTAAGCAGGAAACGAAGCCTCCGTTCCATTGGCTTCAAAGTTCCAACAACTTGCACGCGAAGGGAAAGACAAGAGGTGAAATTAGGACAGCAGGGGAATGGAATTATTATTCTTAAAAAAAAAAAGATATGTAGTAATATGTATATCATTATTAATGGTAACAGGCCTCGGCCTCGGCTAGCTCCACGGATCCGTTGATGCTGTCATCCCCTACGGCTGTGCCGGCCCTACAATCTTTGTAGACATACCACTTGGCACAGACCAAGAAGACCCCGAGGTTAACGACACTGATCATGGCCAGCAACCAATAGAAATCATAGAGCCTGCCACGGTTCAAGTCGTCGGGCAACCACGCACCATGCCCACTCTCCCCCGTGACCTTATGGACGATGGTCACCAGCACAGAGCTGACGAAGAAGCCGAGGGACAGCGTGCTGAGGAACAAACCTGTGCTCATGGTCTTCATCCCTTTGGGGCACTCCCTTAGAAAGAAGTCCAGCTGCCCAATATACGTGAACGCCTCCCCGGACCCCACCAACAAGAACTGCGGCACAAGCCAGAACACGCTCAGTGGCACGGCTGCCCCCTTTTGGATTGTCTCCGGGTTTGACCACGCTGATCTCAGCCGCTTCTGCTCTGTGAATGCGGCCGCCCCCATGGCCAGGATGGAGAGCGTGAGCCCCACTCCGATGCGCTGGAGGGGTGAGAGACCTTGAGGGTGGCCGGTGAGCCGCCGAGCGACAGGGACGATGAGGCGCTCATAGACGGGAACTGTGAGTAGGATGGAGCCAACGAAGAAGACTGTTAGGGATCCTGCGGGGATTTGGAAGGAGTGACCGATGTGGCGGTCCATGATGCTGGCTTGTGACACCGAGAAGGTGGTCATCTGTGCGTACACCGTCCAGAAGACGATGGTGGTAGCCCACACTGGCAGCAAGCCCACCACCATCTTCACTTCCTCCACGTCCGTCAATGTGCATACCTTCCATTTGCTTTGCTCCTCCACGATGATCGCTGCTCGGTCTAGAAAGCTGCAAATATACGTACGCCCAGAAATCTGATATATTAGAAGCACGATTCCATTATTATATTTTATTATATTTTATTTTTTTAGTTCAATAACCAATAATGTGAGTGTGTGTGTATGCACGGACCATCCATTAATTACAGGTGATCAGTTCTTGGACAACCAAAGCAATGCTAATATATATAGGAAAACATCATCTAGGGACGTCCCTAGATTTCAAATCTAGGGATGTTTTTAAATTTAAGCCGTTGGATCATCATCCGATGGTTGATTGATTATATAAACACTGTATACCTTTTCATTGTTCATGATCACTGTACAACACTGTAGAACGCGGTTTCTACTGTTCATAATGATAAAAGCCGTCAGATTTTCATCCGATGACTACTATAGACATCCCTAGATTTGAAATCTAGGGACGTCCCTAGATGATGGGTTCTCTCTATATATATATTTTGAATGAAACAGGTCGTGCATATATATATATATATGACTTCCACCAGTTACTTCGTCGACAATAACAAGTTCATCCCGATTCCACGAAACAGGTTTATTTATTTGTTTAACCGATGTCTTTACTTGAGATCGAGTATATTATGTTTTTGGGCTGACCCATACATGTTAAAATCAGATGCTCTTGTCTGAATGACTACGTGCAGTGCATAGGATGGGTAATATAATTAAGGTCTGTTGATACCCTTTATCGAGACGAGGGAACTAGGATCACACATGGTGCATGCATTCATGCTAAATTGAAAAACTCCTTGCAGGATAAATAAGTCTGGCTGGCCAGAAAACAAGATGCATGTATTTTGATGAATCATGCAGTACTCCATTCCTACCAAAGCACTTAGCTGTAGAAAGTAGAAACAAATAATGGAGCATGGCTCGGCTTACAAGTTTGGTCATATTCGGGTTGTGTGTTCGAGGGTCTCTCCTCCTTACAGTGAAAGAGACGCTGAGAGGACGGGTGATGCTGACAATAGCAAGTGGTCTATATATATATATATATATATAATTTGTATGGTAAAACATCAACGCCCGTGATCAATCAATTTGACTCTACCAGCGTACTGACCTTTGGTTCTGTCTTTCACTACTCTACTACTAATCGAAATATCTATCTATTACCACTAAAAGTGGTCAAATATATCATTATTAACAGTGTCTATATATATGGAATCCGTCTATTTATCATAATTGTAGGTGAGAGAAGAAAAATAAAAAACGAGAGAGTGAGTTTTATTAATAAAATAAAGAAGGTAATTAATTAATTAAGGTACCGGAAATGCTTGGTATGGGGCAGCTTCTGCTTGGGCTTGATGTTGCTGGTGAGTCCATCGTGATGAGCTGCTACATCATCATAGAGCAAGGAGGGATCAGAAGGCAGGTCCAAGGCCCTTTTTCTCCAGGCACCCCACAGCACCACTGCTATCTGAGTCAATGGGCTCCCCACCAGCTTCTTAAACCTATACCTCCATGTGCCAGCCAAGAAGACGACCAGGCCCGCTAGTATCGCAACAGCGCATATCCCATAACCCCACACCCTCCCGATGTTGTCTTGAATGTACACAAGCACAGTCACTGCCAGCAGAGACCCCAAACTAATGAAGAAGAAGAACCAACTGAAGAACTTGGCCATTGCCTTTTTTTCTTTCGGATCTGACTCGTCGAACTGGTCTGACCCGAACCCTGACACACTGGACTTGAGCCCCCCAGTTCCAAGCGCTGTCAGGTACAACCCCAAGTAGAGCACCCCAAGCTGTTTCCCGTTGGCTCTCTCGCATCCTCCTCCCGCCGGGTCTCCGCACTTGGGCGGCCTCAGACCAGGCGCCACTGTCGATATTGTCAGTACGGTTACCCCCTGAGAGCATAAACAACATATATATATAATGAATCTCAAGTTCAAAAGAAAAAAAAGAAGAACTATATGTATATTTATCTGAAGAAGAAAAAGAAGAAGAATGATGATGATGATGATAGATCTAGGGAGCCTACAGTGGCTTGGACTGCAGCAAAGATGGCGATGGTGAGGTAGCGACCGAGGAAAGTGTCGCCAATGAATCCACCAAGAAGGCAGAGCATGAAGGATGTGCCTAGGAAGTTGGTGACGTCGTTAGCGGAGGCTGCATTGCCGAGATGCATCGTACCCGTGAGATATGTCACCAAGTTCACCGCTATACCCAGTGTTGTCAACCTCTCACACAGCTCCACACCTTCATTTTGTGCATCGTAATTATTATCTCGTTCTTTTTTGAGAATTAAACATGCATGCCATAATTGAAAATGTAGAAAAAGAAAAGATAGAAGTTGAGGACCTAAGATCATGGCGGCACTGGTCCAGCCACCGCTCTGGGTTCTGACCGAGGGCCGGCCTTTGAAATCCCAGGCGTCGCTAAGGATCTTCCCGTTTGCTGCTTCATTATCTTCCAAGCTAGCCATCGATCTTTTCTCAGAATTAATGACAATCTTGCTTTGTCTCCCAACCTAGCTCCTATATACACATATCAGAAAGGCGTTACTCCTTTATATAGAGGAAGGATCATCATCAAATTCATTCTTAATTGGTTGGATATATTATATTAAAATTTTGTTTTTATGTATATATATATATAGAATTTACATTCTATGGACGTCCATAGATAAAAAAAATCTATGGACGTCCAATTATCAGCCGTTGGATCATGATCCAACGGTTGATATTGATGAGCAGTATCACTGTTCATTATACTGTTTCGAACAGTAATCACTGTTCATATTACTGTAGTATCTACTGTTTATCAATGTTAGCCGTTGGATCAAAATTCAATGACTGATAATGGACATCCATAGATTTCTTATCTATGGACGTCCATAGAGGATTGGTCCTCTATATATATATATATATATATATTATCTCCTTATAGTACCGTTTCCTCAATCCAGATTCCAGTGGAGTCTTTTATGTTTGTTTTGCATATTTCAACTCTTTCTCCTGTTTTAGTTTCTAATGTATCTGTGAGTTAGTCACTTTGGTTAATAATAATAATAATAATAATAATAATAATAATAATAATAATTCCATGTTACACTAAATTAAACTAATCAATTATTAAATATGTAATGCACCAAATATATTAAAACAATAACTAATGCACACTTATAATTATTAGGATGACTAATTAAAGGTCAATATAAATATATAATTTTGAATAATGTGAATAAATGGTAGATTTATTGAAAAGAAAATCAACAAAAGTGATCTCAACCATTGGATAGCTCAATGGTATGACACCAGAGTGTAAGGGGGAGGTCATGGGTTCAAATCTCTCTTCTAACAGTACTGTTCCCCGTACTGTCTATACACTGTTCACCCGGGATTTTTATACTATTCTCATACTGTACATATACTGTATATCCGGGTTCCAGTGCTGTTTGGTACTATTTATATTCATAAAAAGGGCGATTGTCGTCAAAAATGATCTCAAACATCATAGATATATAAGGATTAAAAGTTAAAACTAATGATGATTAAGGGCCCAAATGAGAACAAAAAAAGAAGAAGAATTATCACAAAAGGAAATGATCTATTTCAAAGATCATCCATTTATAGTAAAACAAAAAATTAAGCACTCAACTTATTCCATCTTTGGAGTTCACAATATATAATTTATTCGCTAATAATTTGGGGTAATTATGTAGACGAAATCTAGATTTTGTATACTGGTGGTTGCTATTTCTACAAGCTAAAATTATTTAGAATTGCATTTATGAACTACTAAAAAAGGAATATATGGTCAATTCTAAAAATAACTGAGTTTTGAGAAATGATTTTGATCGGATATTCAACTATTGCACTACAAACAAATGTTTTGAAATATTGGCCAAATTAAGAGATCCCTAACCACGTCCTAGATGCTACTATCCAAGCTACTTTGCTAAAGGTTCAAGAATTATTGATATTAGATGGTAGGTTGGCAGCCAAAATGATTCCATACTATATGAAAAATACGTATTGCAAGAAAAGATGGTTCGTCGATTATTCTTTCGTTGTTGCATAGTATGTATGTCATAATTGATAGCCTATTGCATACTGTTTTTAGTGAGATTATCCAAATTGAAAGTTTTGTTGTACTAGGTATGACAATTGGGAATTTTAATTTTTAATTAAAAAATATTTTTAATAAAGGTTAAGTTTTCGTTTCAGGTCTTCATCATTGAAAGAAAAAAACAATATAGAGAAATATAATTGAGGAATTTCAATTCTATCAAAGAGCATGATTTGGAGATATCATCTTTAGATAAAAAAGATAAGAAAACACCTGCCAATATCAACCAAGTCTAAGATGGATAATCTCAAAAAGCAACATCAGTGAATTCGATAAATATAAATTTAAATAAATATAATTTATATTTTTTGATATTATTTCTCCCATTCTTTTTTATCTGTCATGATTAATTAAATTTTATATACCAATAAATTTAGTTATTTCACAAACTTTTATAAAAAAATTGTTATCCTTCCAAAATTACCCATAATTTATATATTCACATTTTTTTCTTATATTTAATTTCAAGAAGAGAATTGAATAGAGTGTTAAGGTAATTTTTGAAAAAAAATAATAAATACTTTTTAATATTAGAAAACAGCATATAAAAAAAAACATGGATTTATGACAGATAAAAAAGAATGGAGAGAATAATATATTATTAGAATTTTTATTATAAAAAAATACATTATCAGAACCATCACTTCTTATCTATTAATTCTTTATAATATTATTTAAGGTTTAGGATTTAATTAGTTTTATGTTTGTATGGAAATTTTCATATATTATATTTTTCTTCTTCTTCATCTTCGAGGTATAGCAGTGGTAGTTATCATGATCTCGGGACACATGCGACCGACTCAACTGGCAGTTGCTATTTGTTAATTAATTAGTTGATGCCTCCCTTTAAATGTTTTTTATTAGATTACGCCCCTTCAATTATTTGTTCTTGAATGTACATTTTCAAACTGATTTAATTCGTTCCTTAATATATATTATATACATGCGAGGCTGTTGATGAAACCACCAAACGAGAAGATGAGATTGCTTCACTGATTGATGTTTGACTAAGGAAATTATTCATTAATCCAGAAAATAAATAATAATAATAATAATAAAAATAAAGAAGGTTTGAACCAAGCGGCATTCAATCGATGAAGAACATTAATTATATAATATCAACAAGAAAACAAATGTCAGTCATATATCATAAAACAGTAATAGAGTTAAATCTGTGCTCTAAAAGAACTGAGCTATTTTTCCATTCTCAGGGCAAAGTTTTCTCGGTGAATCAGTATTTGTTGGATGATATAATTAGTAATATATATATATATATATATAAATAAGAAAAAGATCATCTACGTAAGTTCCTAGATTTGAAATCTAAAGACGTTTTAAATCTAAACCGTTGGATCATCATCCGATGGTTGATTGTTTATATAAACACTGTACATCTTTTTACTGTTCGTGATCACTGTATAAAACGTACAACACTATAGAACACAGTTTCTACTATTTATAATGATAAGAGCCGTCAGATTATCATCCGATGGCTACTATAAACATCCCTAGTTGAAATCTAAAGACATCCCTAGATGATGAGTCCTCATATATATATATATATATGAATCTCCCAAGAAACATCAAACGAGTTAAAAAAACAAAAATAGTGTGATGAAAAAAAAGAGGACTAGGGGGTTGTTGTTTAGGGTTATAAGTGATCATGTGGCCTAAGAAGGACTATAAATCAACCAATCATTTTTTAAAAAAAAGGTTTCCTTGAACCAATTGGCATTCGTCTTCCATAGGAATCAATTAATGCACATTCTTCTAAATAAACTGGACAACAAAAACTAGTTTATAAAATGAACTTAGTTCCAATTTTGTCTGCTAAACTCCAAATTGGGGTACATCCATGATGAATTCCAAGCCAAGTTGTAAGTTGTGAGTAATTTTAATAGTGACACCCCAAGTCGGCTAGGGCTAGCTAATCCCAATAATTGAGGTTCCTTATTCCCTTGATTACAACTCTTTCCAAAGAATTCATAGTGCCCATTTTGATCATGGCCCATCTCCATTATTGCCAAATCACACCTCTGATTTGATCTAAACTAATTAAGAAGCATGTGAATGGTCTCCTTTGGAACAGCATTCTCCCTTCCTGTATCTCAATATATAACATATTTCATGAGGTTGGGTCTCCCTTAACATTAATATAACTGCAAGTTTAATTATTCAATGCTATCACATGCTATAAGAAGATGAATAATGATTAACTTCTCAAGAAATATCTGCAAATTAACGTTTTTATTTCTCTTCATTATGGACATGTAAACACATGGCTCTGTTTAATTTAGAAAACTTGCCAAAATTAGTCTATATGTATTGATTCCCCGTTTTACTTGCACACTTTTGGTTACCATGAAGAACATTAATTAATACAAATTTAAAGAGATAATACATAATTGGTTACTGTCTCACTGATTGGTGGTACCCATTCTCTATATATTAATTAGTTAATTTCCAAGCCCTGAATCGAAAGCTCCTTCAAATTAAGGACACAATATGTGCGCCTGAAAAGTATGAAACTTTACGTGTGAAAACCAAAATTGTCAAGGTTGGAAAACAGAAGCCAATGGGATACCATAAATAACAAGATATATCTATATGTCTCACAAGTAAAACTATGACTACTTTTGCTTTAGAAAAACTCAAAGTATTTTTTTGAAAATTGTATAATACCAGAATTGGTCCATTTATTTTATCTCTCTTATTTTTTAGTCCCTCTACTCAAAAATACGGCCCACTAATCCCTTTACTCTTAAAAATGACCTAATTGAGTCCCTCTATCTTTAATCTTTTCCTATCTAGTTACTCTATTTTTGAAAAATATTGTAAATAATTGATCTATTTTAGAGTATAAAGGATTAAGAAGAACTATTTTCAAGAGTAGATGAGCTAAGTGCATTTCTGAATAGAGGGATAAAAAAAATAAAAAATAAAAAGATAAATTCAGATATTATACTTTTTTGAAATAAATCATTAATTAAGGGCATGTTTGACATCAACACTATGTGATGAGTGTGACTGACTTCTGTTTCTGTTCAAATGAGCTGTCGGACTCCAATAGGTCATTATTGAAGTCCTTTCTTTTCACATCATGATTTATTGTGAAAATAATTTCTTATGGAACACTACAATGAAGTTACCAGCAAGCATTTAATTTCTTTAATACCAATGAAACATCAACGCGCTTTAAGGATGATTAAGACCTGCTTATCTAGGTGGCCTGAATTTTTCCTTTGTTCCTTTTTTTCCCCCCCATTTATTTATTCTTTTTACATCCCTTGTCAATCAATGAATGGTTTGAGGGTCCAATTGAACATGTTGTTTTATCTCCGCTTTTAATTAATAAAAGAGGTGATGCATCTTCGTAAAATGAATATATTAAGATTCGGATAAGTTTGCGCGACCCAAAAAGATCAAATTAATAAAAGCAACAGCCAACTCCTGTGCTATTCACATTCATTCACATCTTGGAAGTTGGAACCATACTAGGTAGTATTTACGATCTATATCAGTATGCAGTCATTCTCATAAATATGCATATATACAGCTAGTTAATTTGATGAAGATCAATTGATGATGATGATGTCTTGTTAGTTGACTGCAGAGTATAAACAAAATCAGATTGATCAGAGTGAAACAGAGCCCTTATCCAATCTAGCTCTGCACTTCAATATAAATCAACATGATGCCATAATGGTAAATATTAATCAATCAAATAATTGGACACATTTTTAATTAATATGAGCCGATCATAGTCACAAGTTGCTACTCTGAGAGGGTCCATAAACCTGTGTGTGTGTATATCGTTTCTTAGAATTGATGGAAATCATCTATATATATAATTTATATATAGAGGAATATTCAAATCCAAAAAATTATATATGGGGCCATTTGAGCTACTACTCACGTAAACATTCAATCATGCACACGTGGGTCCATCCAATGAGTATCCCTCAAATTGAGCTCAAGGGAACACGAAATTAAAAAGGCTTTTCTTGTTTTATATTTTACTGTTGATCAATTTCTGCATTATGATCCTTAAACATATATTTAATATGCTCAAGCAAAGTACAATGAATCTTTAATATTGAAAGCATACTTAAGCTCAAGTTTAGCATGTTCTATCACAGTTGTAGAAGATTTTGCAAGGTGGCAAGAAATTAGAGAGAGATGAACCGGATAATCTTGATGAAGATGATGATGATGATGATAATGTGATTTGGCATGACAAAATAAAATAAAGGCACAAGTTAGAAGCACGTCGTCCACCCCTCAACATCATAAAAATTTAGAATGCATTTACTTGGCATATCTTATTTATCTTGATGAATACTAATTATCTTATTATTAATTAATATTGGATTCAATAATGTGTGATTAGTGTAATTAAGAAACCATGCACAGATGCCCACCAATCCTGCCTTTGGGGATCCTAAAGGCCATTCCACCAGACAAGCGTTGACAAGTGGCCACATATATATATATATATATATATTTACTTATACATATCATTGATTAATTCTATATCATTTCATCGTTCCCCTAATCAACTGCATTATTTTTTTTTTCTTCATGTTCTTAAACTCTTCTAGTCAATTGAGAAGGAGAGAATAGATCGAGTTAAAAAGTTTGAGAGTGACGTCTTGTAATGCATGCGTAACATATATGCATCTTGACATTAGTGCTTAAATTAACACAAGGCATTAAGGGACAGGCAAATCTCCATTAATCATTTATATTTCTCACACATTGATGTCATTGAAACAAGGGTAGTTAATTTATATACATATACTGTCTAGACGATAACATGTGGCCTCTTATCCTCACCACAGGTTGTGTTATTTATCCATTCGTTTGGTCCACGACCAATGAAGTCACTTTTAATTAATTTGTATCATGAGTATGCATCTCTTAAGAGAGCCATGTACGACAAGTTTGGATATAGAGTCGGTTTCTCTCAGCCACGAAAACTCATTATAAAATATTGGTCAATGATTAGGCGTCAGTGCTGGAACATTATTTGAATTAATTACGCATACACAATGAATCTAGCTCATTAATTAATTGCTAATTAATGTTTCTATTACATAAATATTATGCATAATAATTGCTATTAAGGATCACAGGTGCTTGTTTGGGTTCATTAATTCCCCATTGATATATAGAGATCCAATTATTGGATTCAGACTAACACGAAGTTGGATTTTCGGAGAGTTGGAATAATTTCCAAATGAAAATTTTGTCTTGGCGTGTTGAATTCAAGGAAAATATAATAAATGTTCTATCACTACGTACATTTACATTCTTCGTCTACTCCCTCTAATGTTACTACACTTATAAAAAAAAAAAAATTATTCATTTATTTTCTCTAAACCACCTGATCAAAACTTGAAGAGCCGTCGATTGAGGGGGTAATTAAAACATAGGAAATTAGGAACTATTTAATTGTGTGTGAGTGTGTATTTTAGTAGTATAAGTGAAGTCACCGTCAACTTTTCCTGGAAAAAACAATGAAAAGAAAAGTATGAAGTTATATATATATATATGGTTGGCATCACCTTATTGACACGAATATGGGTTGTGGATACATGGAAACATCATATGGAACAAAAGTACTCTAAAAAAAAATCATATGGAACAAAAGTGATGCTCAAAGTTTGACACTGAAAATTAAGAATGAATAACAAGAAAAGGTTAGATGGTCTACTTCATTAAGTGATTAGTTTTATGCATAAGCATGGCTCTATATGTCAGCTTTGGAGCTTCTTGCTGGCAGATTTTTCAACCAAAAGACAAACACAATTTCTACACAAAATATTATTTCTTAATTTCCAAGTCAAGTGCTATTTTTCCATGGAGGTCGGTGACATTTATATATATTAATTGTTTGAATAGTTCTTAGTCTTCCCAGCTAACAAATACAGTTTGTGTACAATTATATTATAGTTCTATATCCATTTTTCAAATTTGGCCCAAACTCAAAGTTTGGACCTGGAATTCTGGAAAGTAAAGTATGATCTTCTCTCATAAATGGATCAAATTAATATATAATATCTCTGAAGTAAGAAGGTCGGTGAGGAATTCAGTTTGTTAATTTGGATAAGTTTTCAATATATTAATACTTCTTTTAAAAAAATATTTGAAAATAAACCATCACTAGGTTTTATCAACCCATTGCATGCATGATTCACTTCACGGCACATGATGAGGATGGACCTCAAGCTCAGGAATAAGGCCAAGTACAAAAACAACCAAGAGTACAACAAAAGGTTATTAAGTGATCAGGACAGTTTTCATGATCAATGCTTTTGGACCATAAGTTGCTTCTGTTGAGGCAAGAATGTATATAATGTTTTCTCTTAAAGACTCAGTTTTTGATCTGAAGATAGTACTAATTTTGTTGCTAAGAATGAAGAAGTACTGGAAAAACAATTACTCTGAAATTCAGTTCATCCTTGCATTCATTGTTCAGTCAAACATTTAAACAAATATTTGCTGGGCATGCTAACCAGGCAACCTAATACATACAACCAGAACTTCTAAAACACATAATACAAACACACACACACAGATACTGTAATAGAACAAAATAAAGATAACTTAATACAATCACTAATTGCCAGGATGTTGTCATTCCAGTTGAGTGATGTTCCCAGGCTTTCACTGTACCTTTGACTCAATTCAGTGTATCCACAGCAGTGCACAACATCCCCACTTCTAATCAACCTAAACCTCAACATCCTCCCCTTGATCAAAAGTTTTACGAACTCCTAATTCACCACGAAGTACTTCAAATTTATTTCTTAACAAACTCTTGGTGAAAATGTCTGCCAACTGCTTCTCAGTCCTGCAATGCTTCACATCTATTGTTTCATCCTTTATAAGTTCCCGGATAAAATGGAAACGTGTGTTGATATGTTTAGTACGACCGTGGAGAATTGATAATGATCCGTCCGTTTGTTAATCTGATCGAATGGTATAGATTGCGTTGGACAATCAATAGTTTGAGTCACCTCCTTCTCATGTGCTAGCTCAGAGTTTTATGCATCCGAGTCAGTATGTCTCAGCCAATCCTATTGCTTCTCTTCGAAAAAGCGCACATTCCTGCTGACGTGTACACATTTAGAATCATGATCTATAATTTTATAGGCTCTTGAGCGATCGTTGTAGCCAATGAAGACTCCTCCTCATGTCTTGGAGTCAAATTTTGCTCTTTGCTGCGAGTCAACGAGCACATGAGCCAAACACCCGAAGACCTTGAAATGGTCTACGCTTGGTCTTTCTCCGGTCAGCACCTCCACTGGAGTTTGAAACTTCATGGCTGAAGTGGGTGATCGATTGAGAATGTAGACGGCTGTGGCCATCGCTTCGTCCCAGTATTCCGGTGGAACCTTCATCTATTTTAATAGAGTTCGCGCCATCTCAGTGACCATTTTGTTCTTACGCTCGGCAACGCCATTTTGCTATAGTATTTGTGGAGCCGACAATTGATGGAGGATTCCGACAGTATTACAATAGGCCTCGAATTCTTTGGATGTGAGTTCTCCTCCATGGTCTGTGCATAAGATCTTCATAGGAAGTGATAGTTGCTTCTCCACCAGCAGCTTAAATTGCTTGAATTGCTGGAAAGCTTCTTGTTTTCTCTGTATAAAGTACACCCAACTATGTCTAGAATAGTCATCAGTCAGTAGAAGGAAGTAGTAATTACCTCCTATAGATGGTGTTCTGATTGGTTCGACGAGATCATCGTGAATTAGCTCCAGAGGAGCCACCGCACGCTTTGCCAATCCTTTAGGAAATTCAGCTTGAGCTTGCTTTCCTTAAGAGCATGCTTCGCATGGTTGCACATATTTGATATTGGGCAATCCCTACACTAATTGCTGATCTGATAGTCGTTTCAAGCTTTTTGTATTTATATGACCGTATCTCCTGTGCCATAGATCTGAAACATCTCCATCTTGCGCCATATACGCAGCTCCAACATCATCTGCTTCTAAGGGAAACAATTTGTGAGTTGTCATACATACCTGTGCAACTCTTGCTTTGGATTCGGTTTCCATGATGTTACACACTCTTTTGGTGAATTCTACATCAAATCCTGAATCCATCATTTGCCCAACGCTCAGCAAATTGTGAGCTAAAATTGGGACAAACTGTACGTACATCATTCAAGGTAGTGATTTTCCCTTTGCTTGAGTAGAGATTCACACTTCCTATTCCTTCAACCTTCAGAGCTTTCCCGTCTCTTACTGTGATAGAGCAGCTTGGAGTGTCTTCGATATGCTGAAATAGATTCTTCTCACCTGTCATGTGGTTTGAACAACCACTATCAATGAGCCAGGTACCTCCTCTCTTCTTTGGTTCTTCATAGATTGCCATGAACGCAACTCCTTCTTCTTCCTTCTCCTTCTCTTCTTTTACTATATTAGCTTCTCTGTTTCTATACCAACATTGGGCTTTAACATTCCCATACTTCTTGCATACAAAACATTGAACGCCTTTATATTGTTTACTAGGCTCTGCTGATTAAGTATGTTCTAGGCGACCGAGCTCTGAGCTTCTTCCTCGCCCGAGCCCACGACCTCTGCTTCTAGGGAAATAGTGACCTCGGCCTTTTCCTCCTCGATGTGGATGTTCATTGAATTGAACACCACTTCTGCCAGCATTCAGTGCTTTCTCTCCTTCTTGATGGTTTCCTTCAATGTTGAGTATGGCCTCATGATTCTTTAGTGAGCCACTGAGCTATTCTATAGTGAGTGTGTTTAAGCAAATGATTAATGAACTGCTTGTGAAAATCTGGGAGTCAAGCTTATGAGAATTTTAGAGACAATAGCCTTTTGAGGAAGATCTTGCTTCAATACTCTGATTTGATATACGATGTCCAGGACCCTGCTTACAAAGTCTTGGACACTCTCACCTTGCTTCATTTTAACAACATCAAACTCCCTTTGAAGTGGATGAAATTGAAATTGTATGTTGGAATTGTCTGAGTCTCCTTGGAATTCAGTTTTTATTATATCCCATGCCTCCTTTATTTTCTTCAGATATCCGTACCAGTATTCTAGGATAAAGGGCTCGCTGGATCAGGTACATGGCCTTGGCATCCTTCTTGAGACTTTCATTGATTATAGTTGTATCTCCTTCTTCACTGAATCCTTTCTCAACTAATTTCCATAGATCCTTTGATCTAAACGTACATGGTCTTCATCATCAGAGCCCAAAGGTTATAGTTGTCACCGTTGAAGTAGGGAACATCAGCATCCTTTGCTAAAGAGCTTGACATCTCTAATACCACTGCTGAGGCAAGAATGTATTTAATCTTTTCTCTTAAAGACTCAGTTTTTGATCTGAAGATAGCACTAATTTTGTTACTAAGAATGAAGAAGAAGTACTGGCAAAACAATTGCTCTGAAATTTAGTTCATCCTTGCATTCATTGTTAAGTCAAACATTTAAACAAACATTTGCTGGGCATGCCAACTAGGCAGACTAATACATACAACCAGAACTTCTAAAACACATAATACAAACACACAACAGGTACTGTAATAGAACAAAATAAAGATAACTTAATGCAATCACTAATTGTTAGGATGCTGTCATTCCAGTTGAGTGATGTTCCCAGGCTTTCACTGCACCTTTGACTCAATTCAGTGTATCCACAGCAATGCACAGCATCCCCACTTCTGATCATCCTAAACCTCAACAGCTTCAATGTATATCTTGCCACAGCAACAGCTGAAACCGATATGTATATATGAATGTTTATTTTCATTCTAAAGAAACCTTTAAATCAGCATTTGGATAGCTATAACACCTTCATGGATGGATATATTAATTCTTTTTATATAGATTTATCTTTTTTTAAGGCTTTTAATTTATCTTGTCATATATCCTCTTCAACATCATCTATTTAATTTCAAAGGCATATAAATCTCTTCCTCTCTTTGAGAATCACTTTCTCGGAGGGTACAAGTAAGTACGTATGCGTGGATTATATATATAATCCATATAAATATAAACTATATTCATTATACAAAAAAAAAATGCATGGATATTATATTGAAACTAAGATGAGTACGTGGCAAGGTTGGATGACTTTTGAATAAAGTGAATAAATCAAGAATTTATTAAAAGAAAAGAATACTGAGAAAGAACAACAAAAAAAAAAGACACACCGAACAGGAAAATAATAAAAAGACTGAAATCCTTACCATAGATGAGGAAAAACAGCTAACTGAACAACGAAAAGATCACAAACGAGGATACAAAAAGGGAAAAGATAAGCTGGGCAGGCGAAGCCAACCATCTGGGGACACATGCCTGCCAAGCAACAAAAGAAGGGAACTACTCTTGATCAGTGGTGTGTGCCAAATCGCCACTAAGAGTTGCAGGTTTAGTACTTAAGAAGTTGAGTGAGCACTTGATCCTCATGAAGACATCTGAAGTTTTCTGCCGATGAGACTCCGAATCTGTTGAAAGCCAGGAGAGAAAAATATTAGCAGTCTTATAAAATATTGAAAACACAGGCAAGACGGGATGATGGAAAACAAGTTTTGCATCAATTCAATCTAGGGTTTAGGGTTTAAAAGTTAGGGTGAGGATTAATAGTAGGACTAATTGTTGGTTCGAAATTGGGTTGAAAGGTCCTCCCCGGCAGCTCTATGCGTGGCCTTCTTTAATTCAGATATCTCTCTCATGAAAGCTACAAGAATTCACGCCACGTACGTCAAGGTTTCCACTTAAGTTGTTATGTCGAGGCCACTTCCACAAGGTAGCTAGAGCCTGGAGGAGCACCCACACATCATACTTTCTTATCTTTTCGTCACAAGGTAGAGGAGCAGCAAGCCACGCATCAGATATCTTTTCATATTAATTTGTTTTTTATTTCTTGGTTTAATGCAGCTCATTCTTCTCAAAGCTCTAGAAATTTGTCAATCTGAATCCTCAGTGAAGCAAAGTCTTACCTTTATCAGCGAGGAGCAGGAGATTGAAAGGCATGCACCTGCCTGTCATACTGTAAGAATAGTGTATTGCGCGCATTGGCTATTGACAGCTGCATGTCTTTGATGAAGCCAATAGATCACATGACCATCTTTTGCTCGATTTTTGTCCTTTGCTTTACTTATTAAGGAACTGATATATATATATATATATATATATATCTCCAAGCAAAAATCAAGCCATGGCCCATATCCATATGCATGGCAAAAGCATATATATACCATGAGACATTATTCTACTTACGTACAATTAAAACACGCTAATAATTTAAAAAACCAAACGCACATCTTTTTATTTTAATTTTTATTTTTCCCAGCAATGAGCAATCTGAAATTTAAGCCATATGACCAATCAATAATGATCTGGTCAGACAACAGACTACTTTTTCACAAGTTAATTAATCCAAAATAGCATATATATATATATATATATATATGTATATATATATATATAAAACCGCGCGGACTTAAACCTTAACACAACACACAACTAATACAAAAAGCCCGGCCAGGTCCTAGCTAGAGAGTAGGGCAAAGATAACCAGCGGGTGGGTCTTTGCCGCAAGTAATGAGAACCTGGAGAGCCAAAGGAATGTAGATATTGAGGTTAAGAACCTTGAGCCTTATTGCAGTGCAAAGGCATGCAGCAGCCTCAAGTTCCAGCAAACCTTGAAGCACCGGGCAGCAAACGTTCTCCACCGGGTTCCCCAACCCAATATGCACCAACCCTAACACATCTATGCACAATCCTATTTTCAAGAGATCAATGGAGCACTTTTGATCAGATGGCGTTGAGGGTGGAGCGTTGATCCCACTCCCACCATTGTACGGCGGATAAACCACCACTGGAGGCGGGATTACCACAGGTGGTGGATCTCTTCGTGGTCTCCTGCTGGTAGTACTGTGATGACGAGGGCTGCTGAATGTGGTGGGTGACGAGGCCTGCTGATTGCAGTCGTTGCATGCAGAGACCAGTGGTGTTGTTACGAGGACCATCAACGAGATCAACATGGCCATGGTTTTGTTGGAGGCCATTTGCATCTTTGAAGAATTAATGAGCAATTAATTAATATGCAGGAATATAATCTCAAGCGCTAGCTAGATCAGCTAGCTAGAGTGCAGTCATATATATATAGTGGAATTTTATGGGCAACCCGTGAACCATCATTTGATGTGCTTGTTCTTTGTTATTTAATATTACTATAGTACTCATTCTTTTTAGTTTGATGCCGTTTGCAAGTTGCAGCTATAACTCCAAAGAATTAAGTAGATCATATGCCTGCGAGAGCACAAATTAACATCACAAGAGAACATGTGCATGGGTTTAAGAGAAGGTCTCACGATCGGACTATAAAAGCCAGTTGGTTAATGAATGAGGATGATGGTATATATATATATATATATATCTAAATGCGTGCAGATGAGTTAAAACTTACAACTGGGACAGGTTCCGTTCAGTCCTCAAAGTGAACACGTGAGCCTTTTTTCCATTTGGTGTTATTTGTACTGTTTCATCCAGCCTTAGTGCTTGCTCAGATGCGAATGGACAATGGACGTGACAAAAATAATATGACTAGCTGTCGCCTGTCGGTATGTGTGTCAAAAAAAAAATCTGGTCAAGTTGACTGCAAGGTACATATGCTTGAAAGTTGAAAGTTAAACCATGGGACCCGGGAATTTAAGCTCCTGGTTTTGGGGGCTGCATGGTTTGTGGTTGTAATTGTCTAATTAATTAAGTAGAGGATCTTAGATGTTATTACTCATTACAAGTCAAGATGAGCGCATATATAGACTAGTTAGCTACTCTTGTCTACAATTTCGATCTTGTTCTCATGTGTTAATTAGTACCTGCAGACATCACCTGCACTAATTAATTTCATCCAATTATATTTATAGTATATACTTGAAATAAGAAGGAGTTCAGTAGCTAGCTAGAACAGGTACCTTTTTAAAGATGCATGAGTGCCACATGATAGTTAAGAACTTAAGACGAAAATACTAATCTACGTGGATACTGCTGGTCAAGTTGATCAACTAGACAAGAGAGCACATACTTGTACTTCCTTGTGCCTTTATTTAAATATTTACTCAGAATGGGAATTTAAAGTACACTTTGGTAAACCCCTCCCACTGAAAGCTAATACTAACGGAAAGAGTACGTAGACACACACACTCCCAAACACGCATGCATATACATGCGTACATACATACATACATACATATATAGTAGCAAATTAGCTCAACAAACACTATGAGAGATACGTGAGGCACATACGCAAATAAGGATGTATGCGTATATGTACGCATGCATGCATACACAAAGGCAAATGAAAGCAAAGAACCACCAACAAAAAGAGTTGGAATTATTGACAAAGGAAGCCAGTGGGTAGCTTCTTGTCACAGTAGTTGAGGAGCAAGGAAAGATCAACGGGGAAGGTGAGCTTGATTCCAAGAACATTTGTCTTGATTGTGGTGCAGAGACAAGCAGCAGCTTCCATGTCACCAAGACCACGGAGCAGTGAGCAGCATGGTTCCTTTGGCGGGGTCCCTAGGTTTTGGCTGATCAAGCCAAACAAGTTGGCGCAACTGCCCAGCTTCGCTGTGTCGCGAGGGCATTTAACTGGCCTAGAGGGAGAAGGAGAGGGCTTTGGTGAGGGCTTTGGGGTGGGCTTGTGTGAAGGTGGCGAACAAGAACCAGTGGTTGAGGAGACTAAGGAGAAGCAGAGGAGGTTCAGACATAGGAGAAGAACTGCAATGACTAATGCTTTGGATGCCATTACGTACGTTAATTAATTAAGCTAGATATTATGTTGGTGGTGGAGTCGGAGATGAACTAATTAATTATTGTTGATGATGAAGGTGGTGAGGATATATTGTGGTTTAATTAGGGTTTTATAGAAAAGTTCCCTGAATGGTATGGCGCTAGCCATGTGAGAAGGTAAGATCGATGGGGCCTGGTTTTAGCTGGCAAATACAAGTTGAGCACAGTGGTCCACGTCTTTGCATGCGATTGAATCATGTTGGGTTAAATATCCATCTTGTTTGAGTGCTACCCATCATTTTGTTTCCATATATATGTGGTTGGCTGGACTGGCACCTTCCTCTTTTCTTTTCTTTTCTTGGTCTTTTTTTTGTTTTTGGATAAAAATGGATGATAGAAGGCTGAAGAAAAGGAAAGGCCCATAGAGACAGATCAACGGTAGAGATCATCCGTCCACAAGGACATGTCTTCTTGGGCCTTGTTTGATATTAAAGATCAGCTCTCTAACCTTTTAATAATTTATTTATATAGCTATCAAAAGGACAAGTATGACTAAGATGTACCAATTAAGATGGCTTAATAATGATTTATCAAATATTTTTCATGTGGGATGAATTGATACACATGACAATGAATACCTGTCATATGTGCCCAAAATAATATATTAGGAATTGTAATTCTGTTATAGTAAATCTGTCATATAATTTTTATGATTCCTCTTATAAAAAACTCACATTAAAACTCATTGAATAGTAAGTATATAGTACTCTATCGCATTGAAAGATGTATAGTATGACAGTGCAGGATTTCAACTCTATTACCCATGCACTAGTAACTACCAAATATCTTACCACTGCACTAAACAAGTGTTGATGCTCTCTAACTTATAATTCCTTTTGACAAAAGAAAACATAAAATTGACTTTAATCATTAAAAAACCATGTGATTATCGTTATTGTGATAGACGAAAGAATGCAAATACAAACATTCTAAAAAATAACATAAACCGGATGCCATGTGCCTTGACAAAGAATTGAGATTAGATCTTAATTCCCTGATCATTGGGCAGCATAATTTTCAACTTTTACTAAGAGGATTGAATTTAAAGGGTTTTTTTTTATCGAATAATAATAATAATAATAATCAAGAACTCCATTACTATAAATCCCTGTTTGTTGGATCATGTTAATAACAGTAATAGTAGTAGTAATAATAATAATAAAAAGATCTCCTGTCATTAATAGGATTGACAGTGAATTTTAGTGAAATTCTGGGTCTAGAAATCCTTCATTATGCAAGCCGTCAAGAGAGCAAGTCGCATTCATAAGCACATGCAATCGATGTTGATCCAACACGGTAGGTAGGTATTCAGCGTTCAAGCGGGGGGGCCTTAAGGTTAGTCCTGGAGCCAAATAAGGGCGACCTAAATATTCCACATTAGTTAAGTAAATGCAAGTTGCGTCCACATTTACTTACCCATCTGCCATCATTTTCTACAATCGATATCCATCCTCAGACCAGATAACTCCCAAGTTCCCAGCTCTCAAATTTTGCTGCAGCGGAAGGGTACTATATATATATATATATATATAGCACTTTTGCATTCAGAAAGAATTCAAGTACTATGGCACTGGAGTGCCCATAAAATCAATCCAAGATTAAGATATTCACCATTTCTTTCCATTTTATTAGAAACAAATAAAATCCACAAACTAAGATAGTCATATGACTTGTAAAATGCAGCAAAGAGCATCAAGGCTCTCCACCAAGCTCCACTCGAAGGTCATCATAAGGATAGACTTTGGGGGCCTGTAAATCCAAAGAAAACACCAATATTTGTCACGTAGTAAAATAAAAACAAAACTAACCTTAATATACGTTGCCGCGTGCAAATAATTTCTTTGAATTAAAATGAGTAGTTTTAGTCCATGATTTCAAAAGAGATATCAAACTTACTCTCTCAAACTCAACAATAAATAAAAGGAGATTACATTCTGAGATCAAGAAGGGCCAATTGGCCCTACATCAACTGGAAGCTGTCATCTAAAATATCAAAAGTGCTCTAGCAGTAGTTCAAATCAGTGAAAACATGAGATGAAAACCTTTAACAATTATGTCTGATCCACAAAGTATGAACCAGAGAAGTTTTTTAAAAAAGAAATTATGGGCAAAATTGACAACTATTTTAAATCTAGAAATTTAAATTATCACATGTATCATAATCTAGGGTGAATGTTTGTCCTTACCTAGACCATTTATGCCTTAACAATGTGAGAATACTCACAACACATGCACATGAAATTTGTTGGACCAGTCCCAAACAAGGAAAGCCAACCTCATTTATCTGTAGAATTAATGGGACTGAATTCCATGTCATCAAGCAGTCTAGACATTTAATTAAGTATATGAATGGCCAAGTAAGAAGTACATAAGTTAACAATAATGGATTGTCACCACAATAATGACGTTGAACCTATAAGCAACCAAAGATCATCAAAAGTGCCAACCAACTGATAATAGCACATTATCACTTGTTCCACATCAACCCATCAAGAAAGCATACTTAAATTGGGCTTTTTAAAAGGTGAAAGTAGAAATGTTCCTGTGGCTAAAAGTTGTCAAGTATTTTTTCTATGTCAAGCCCAAGCATGGCACAAACAAGCTGTGGGAAAACCAATTCCCATATGTCCATAGCTTGAGAGCACATTTGAGTAAATACATGTATTAGATGGCCTATGGTGGATTTCTCAGACAAGATAATTATGAACATATCAAATCAACATCTAATTTTTGGAAAATGCATTTACATATACAAAAACTTCAAAGAACAATCAAAACAATAAGCATGGCCCCTTTTTTCATCAAAATCAGAATCTCTCCGTTCAGTGAACTAGAAGTTAACATCCTTTTTTCCTTGCCCATGTAGATTATGAAACCTGGATTTCATTGGATCATATCCTTGTGCCTACAGTTCACGTGAAAAACCACCAAAATATTTAGCAGAATTATTTCCCACACTTAGAGAAGGACTTTTCCACTCAAGCACAATAGTGAACTTGCAATGTTAGCAGTGGTTTAAACAGTTAGCCAATCTGCACTATATAGCCAATAGCAGCCTTACTCTTTACTTGAAAATTATAAAAATTAGCTGCATCAATAAATCAAAGAAATGGGTCTGTATAATTGAGTTCAAGAAAGCAAAAGAAATTTTAATCACAATATCCGAGTTTAGTTTGATTGGCTGTTCTCAGAATTACATAGTCGAGACCATATCTCTTTCCAAGAACATATACTACTCTCTGAAGCCACAAGCAATTCAACTCCTTGCGAAAAAGAGCAATTCCACTTGATTGCCTCCTATGGTAATATTCATGAGCAAAGCAATGTAAACCATTGTCGTTCTGTCTTTTACACTTGAACAATGATTAATTAAAATTACATATAACAATCCAATCCTTCTTTCAGATGAATTCCTATCATAATGCCACTGCACGTTAACTATATACTATTTTCTAACTTGTGCATCTCTTATCATCAAGATATAGAAAAGATTAAAAAGGAATACAACGAAAAAGTACATGACCTTCAAGTGTATGATAAAAAAAGACATTTTTGCCATGACACATATATGGTACTCCAAAGTCAACAAAAAGATTTATCTATGCCAGACTCAAAAGATCATCCATGCTTTCTTACTTTGTCTTCAGAATTATCAGATGTATGATATGCTAAAAGTCTCTATAAAATAAGGTTACCGACCAGTGGCTAGAGTAGAAATCAAGTCTTCAGCAAAAGATTGTAACCCATGCATATTGAAATCCTTTCAAAAGCCTTAGGCCTTATTTGGATTAGCTTCTAGGAAGCCCAGAAGCGCTTTTTATAAGTTAAGTGTTTATGGGCTGAAAAAAATTTGTTTGGATTAGTTTTCCTGCCTAAACAGAAGCTGTAAAAAAAATAAATAAATAAAAACACTGTTTTTTTTTCAGAAGCTGGTCATGTGAAGTAGTTTTTTAGAAGCAGTTTTGGGGTTACACAATTACTTAACTTCCCTTATGAAATAAAGAAATGACCTAGGTTTTTAAGTTTCTCTCCAAGTCCAAGCTTTTTGCATTCCTATCCAATCATTCTCGGTCTCCAAGATCTAAAGGCCTTCCCTTCCATCCGCTCATGTCCCTTCCCCGTGTCATAAATGCATAATAATTAAGATATTATTATAATTCAATGAATACCCATTTTAGTAATTCACTTAAAAAAAATCTAACGAATGCACATCCAAACAACTTCAAAAGTACTTCTATATTAACTTATTTAAACACAAAATACAGAGAAGCACTTAACATACTCTAAGAACCACTTTTTCCATAAGTTCTTCTACCAAAGTATAAAAAAAAAATATTTTCTAAAATATTTGACCACAATTGTGAGGCACCCTGTATCTCTACCAACGCCAACCTAACAATACCATTTCTCTTCCAATCAAAGGTTGATTTTGTTTTTCTTTTGACCATCCTCATGCCTTCTTATTACACAAACACATTGCATTCATTATTTTTGGTAATTAAACATTGCTTGTAGAAGTTGAGGCAGCAGAGGGGAATACAATTCTATGAGAGTATCACACCTTCTAAAATCTAGGGCTAAGCATTTGAATTTGAAACTATGATCAACCATCAAGAGTTACCAGAGCAATCTCCCATGCATATGCTGTTTCCAAAAATTAAGCAACTACACAAAACCCATAGATTGTAAAAGCCCTATCTAGATCTAACAGGAACACAAGGCAGCAACTACTAAGAAGGCAGAATTGAAGTAAAGTTGATACCAATAGAAAAGACAGAAGAGGATTAGAGTCTTACAAATGGTATCTTGGAAGCCTTGTCATTCCACACCGCCAGCAGCCCGATGGACGCGAAGAAACTCAGGCCTCCACAAAGCCAAGCCAGCGCCTCATACTGCAAAGGCAAGAACTCGGGTACCAATTTTTCTGATTGGAGGATCAAAGAAAAGGGATCGATGAAACCCTAATGATACGATACCTTTCCGATAGTAGGGGCAAGGCGGTCAACGCAAGGTTCGGGGTAGGGAGTGCCATTGTCCCAAATTAGTTCATCGTGCGCAGGAAGCTGAATAGGACGAAGACGATGGTTATAGTGATGGAGATGGTGATAAGAGGAGAGAGATTTGCATCAGAGAAGAAAAGATAGAGAAGGGGCTCACAGGCTTGTCGGGGACGATGTGCTTGCCGACGGGAAGGCCCATGCCGGCGCGGGTACGGAAGGCGGAGGGGAGGGACCTCCCGACCACACCGCCGCCTCCCATGATCCGGCTGGCCGCACTGCTGAGTCTGCCTGCCATCTTCGCTTCTTCCTCTTCCGATCCACCTCTTTTCATCAATTTATCTATCCATCGGGTCGATCAAGTTAGTAAATGGGTCAATCAAGATTGAACCTAACCTGTTTATCCTGGCTAGCTAGCGGTTGCAACTCGTCCCTTTCTTTCTTCCTTTCTGGGATAAACTTTTAGTTAGTCCCACATCGGGTAGGATGAGAAGTGTCTATCCGCTATGGGCTATAAATAAAGAAGCCTTACTGTGTAAAAAGCCACGCAGCTGCGTGGTGAGCACAGAGCGAACTATTCTTTCGCCTTTTACTAAAGAATACCGTGTGCACGCCACATATAAGCAGCATACGCCTATTTTTGGAGGGTTTTTTCTGCAAAGAAAGAACCCTACAACTATGAATAATTAAGTATTTGGATGGTCTCATTAATAGAGGTGGTGCGTGAGTGTCATGTATTTCTGTAATTTATAGTGCATGAGAGGCTGTTGTGTGGCAACGGAGAATGATGTTGGTTCTTATAATTTCAATAAGAAATCCATTGATACGAGAGATACGGTACACACATTATTGATCTTATGTGGCCGCATGTTTTAATAACTGAAAGGGAGGACATTTTTGGGAAAAGGAGTTCAAGAGCTGAATTTTTTGGGAAAGGGAGGACATTAGATGTTATTCTTCACATCTAACAGCAAGCGAGACAATTTCTACATCTGAAACACACTTAAACTACAAAAAAGCAAAGAGACGCTTATCCATGTAGCGGAGGCTTCAGAAGGGTTATCACTCGGTGATGACCAATTCGAGCTTCTTGAATGCGTCCAAGGTGACGAAGAACCTGTGTAAAACGTTACTTGGACAAGTCATTATTCATAGGAAAAACAGAATTCAGAATATTCAAGTGTTTGTATATAGATATGAATCTACCAAGATAAAATTTATCCATTAGCAGCAAGCTTTAAAATTTTGCTTATAGGTATGGAATTATATGTCTAGTTTCAAATCTAGCCTTCTTGCTTAAAGCAAAGAAGTTCGCTGATAACCGATTTGCCAAAATGAAATACAAATCCTATGCCATGGTTCTGCTGTGCAGGGAAAAACATTGCTGCTATAAGCATTGAAAGAACAAAATCTTTGGGGAAGAAAAATCATGCCAAGTTCTATTTGGCAAAATAAAACAAGAAATTAATGTGGCACTGTAACATTTTATTTTTAAAAAACCACAATGAAAAGTCTTGCTTCTTTCATCTTTCTTCACTATATGCAAAAATTATTCAAAAAAAGTAAATGTCTTGAGTCATGCTGCACACATTCTTTCCATATGCAAGCATGAATGTCCAAAGACACACGCATGAGTGACTCAAAAAGATGCAGGGAATTAAGAAAATGCAAGAAACCTTGACTGTAAAAGCAGTCAGGAAGATCTGCATTGAGAGTTAACTTGACCCAAATATTAAAAGAAAATCATAGGAAAAAAATGAACATTAACAATTAGATTTTGTATTTAGAGTCTTAGACATCAAACCAGTCTCATCACATAACTGGGGTTGGTTACAGAACCTAAGAGAGCTCTGCAAAGAGTGCAATCTAGCAAAGTCATGATAGCGTCAACATAAAGCAGTAATTTTGATCTAACTGATGCCATGTTGTAATAATAAGCAGATAAAATGATTCGTGCATTGTAAAATTTAGAATGTGATGTTAGAGACTTCAAATTCAAATGTTGGCGTACAAGCACTAGATATAAGTAGAATACAAGGATACAACCCTACAAAAGTTAATAGCTGGCTAACTTACCGTCAAAATTGCTTTCCCTGTGTTGTCTAGTTTCAGTCCTGGCCCTTTTATGTCAGATTCAAGAAAAAACAGCTTCCCCTTCACTGTGTCAGAAGTTGCCAGATCTCTTAGCTCCTGAAATTTTTTGAGTTAGCCAAAGTTAGGCAATATATAAGTAAACCAGTCTGGCAGTAGTTATATGTCATCAAGCTAAATGCAAGGATACAGCAATAAACAAATTTAATTATTAAATACAGGCTCTTTAAGAGAAAATAGGGCACATATTATAATAATTTGAAGAAACCCGATCTTTAGCTGAAAAGGAAATCTCACCAGAGCCTTCTCCCAGGAATCCTCAGCCAGCTACAGATGAAGTCAGATGTCAAAATTGGTGTAAAAAAAACCCTCAGACAGAGATCAAAAGAAGGGAATTAGTTAACTTAGACCTTCTTTCTGGGAGCTGTAATTAGTTGAGCATTCGCTTCTGCGTATACAGCTATCTCATTGATAGCAATGTTGACCTTCTCCAATGTTAGCCTCCCTCGCATATAACTAAAATAGATAACAGCAAACATTATTAATCAAACTTTGATGAATGAGACTAATGTAAGAATGAAGTGATCATCCCAAATTTGATGCATATCAGCTTGTTAATCCACCTTATAAACAACAGATTTCAAGCAGAGTCAGCAGACCAAACCCGCTAATTTGCTGGGTGCAGCAAATATGCTATGAAATTCATTTGAGTGCTGATTTTTTACTATCAAATCCCCAAAAGCAGCAGTTGCAGATAGCAATGTCATAAGAAGGTATATTTTTGAGATTAAAAGAAAACTGGACTCTGTGGGAGATTGGTCGCCTATATACTGCACTTACAAGGTTTGAATCACAAACCAAAGAGGACAATCGCAAATGCATGGCCAAACAATTTCTTTCCATATTATCTCTTAATAAACAAAAGCATTTCAGTTATAGGTTTAAGCCTTGTAGGAAAATTTCCAGGAAAAGAAGCAATGGAAACAACAAACTCACGATGACAATGAGTCTAGTTCATCTGCAGTGATATACCAACGTGGTGCTGAAATTCGACCCTTTTTCTCCTTCAAATAAATACAATAAATCCATCAATAAAATAAACAAGCAGACTTCATTAAGAATGTATAAAATTTTGAAAGCACCATCCTTGACAATCATAAGAATCAGTATCATTTTAAAATTAATTTGAGGGTGCAGAATTTCCTACAATAGAAAGGCAAGGGAAGCCTCATTTACAACTCTAAATAGTTTTCTCCTTTAATATGACACCTAAAACAGGGTGCAAATATATTTTAGTTTTTCAATTTAAGCTGTCCTGACACCAAATACCAAATGCGAACCAGAGCAGCCAGATTTGGAAATGATCCTATATTCTTCCTTAGGACACATAAGTTTTAATTTTGACAGGCAACACAAATAGCCTACCAACATTTAAAGAGAATGTGAAATGAACATTTGCTCAGCCAAATAGATCTCTATTTTAATAAGGTGGCACTATCTAACAAAGTCAAGCAATATTTAGGATGGCCATTGGCTGAGGTGATTCAAGAAAAAATGCAAGCTAGTGAACCGATGACAACTTATGTTAACATGAGTATAAATTTAACCAAGGGTAGCATTTTGTGGCAAACATGTTCCAGATTGCATTTTCCCCATTTTCTAAGCCATTTGTAAATACAGCAATTCAAAACCTACTGTTTCCTCTCATCACAAGGAGTAAAATTACATCTAGCGTCCAGATGTGCTACCAGAGTAGGCGAAACACCAATAGAAGCATTTGTGCTCACTAAAACTTAGAGTGGAAGAATGTGTCAGAAAGTCTAGTATGTAAGGAAGAGTTAAAGAGGAAGCAGCAACTACATAAATAAACAGCTATTCATAACTTGGAACGAAAGCATGAAAAATAATTGGAAAAAATTCTCAGTGCAGCACCATATTAGAAACAGGTTTCCCAATGATATAAGCATAAATTAGCGTCCATCATATGCATGGCTTTCCAGAGAAAGAACTATGTCGTGTTGGACCTTCAAAAAGCAGCCAATAGATCATCCCAAATAATCACATTTATCACTAACCAGTCCATTTTCAGTGATTATAAAAAGAAAGGTGATCTTCAAAGAGCAATCTCCCCACCTTGAGTGGCGCCATAGCTGGTTCCCCCTGGACTTTGGATGCCTCGCTCAACAAATCATAGTCCCGCGTGTCCATTATATCACTGAAAATCGAAGTAACATAACTTTTTACTGGTAATTCCGAAACTAAAAAATCAGAGCAAGGCGAAGAAAACTAAAAAAATAAAAAATACCATGAAGGCATTGAATCTGGTAGGTCAATGACCTCACGCATTCCCGTGGGCTTGTGAACAAGCATGTGTTGCAGCATCCGCTGCTGGCGCCGAGACATCTCAATGAGCTTCTGCACCGGAGATAAAAAAAAAAAAAAATTGACAAATCGGATGAAAAATTGAAGGGAAAAGTACAATGAGATGAATTGGAACCAAATCATACTTTTGCTTTGGGAATAGCATTCCTCTCTTCCTGCAGCCGTTCCTTGATGACCTGGATCTGTGACTCCATCGTCTTAAGGGTCGTATCCATGGCCGAGAGATCGGCCATACTAGTGCTTGGATACACTGAAGAAATGAGATATTTCTAGGGTTCACAGCCATTAATGGCATACATAGATCGACAGAGAGGGGGGAAGTGAGAGGAGGGATTACTGTTGCGGGCAATGACGAGCTCCTGGAGCTCAACGATGCGGGAGTTGAAGGCGGAGATGAGCGCATCGAGCGAATGCCCAACTTGCTTGAGATCCATCGTCGCCGGATTCCCAGATCCTCTCCGCTGCTCTGGCCGATGGGGCTCGTTCAAGTTTGAAATGCTCCCTAGGATTGGCGGGAAATTTGGGTGATTTTTCAGAGCATGTTTACAAATGTAACCCTAAACAACATCAAAATTACGATTTCATCATATCTAAGACGGTGCTTTTGACGGACGGACGGTCATGATAGAGCATCATCATCGAGGCCCATTTTCAGTATTTTTCAGTGCTAACTACCGGCCCAGCCCACTGGGCCTTTATCATTATTTTTTCTAAAAAATTTAATTTTTTTTTCTAACTATATTCAAAATAAGATTTTTTTTCTTTTTTCTTTCTTTTTCTCCTTTGTAATCTTAATTAGTGCATATCCGAATGCGTGACATTGTATTTTTTATAACATTGACGAAATTAACATTGATTGACAGAAAGTTTTAGATTTATATATATATAATATACATTTTCTATTGACGTTAATAGATAAGAAATCTATGGACATCTAATTATCAGTTGTTGGATCACAATCCAATGCCTAATATTGATGAACAGTATTACTATTTATTATACTGTTTAAAACGATAATTTCTATATATGTTACTGTATCACCTGCTATTCATCAATGTTAGCCATTGGATCTCGATCCAACTACTAATAATGGACATCCATAGATTTTTTATCTTTGTGTGTGATCTTGGCATACCATTAATTGTTAAGTGCTTTATAAATATATGCAATTAATCTGAGTCCAACTTAATTTGTTGCATATATGGGACTGATCGAAGAGATGGATGTCTGTCTTTCTTGAGGCAAGAATAATTTTTTTAAGGTACTCTGCCATTCTAGCTCATCCCGTTTGTTTATTTGTTGCAAGTGTTGACAAGAAGTCCTGTTGGAAGACCAAATTGTTTGCTGTTTAATGTGTTAAAGAGGGACATCTTCGAAATGCATGCATACATGATATATTAATTAATGTTAATATCATCCCAACTTGGACTAAATAAATATGCAAACAAACCTTTTAAAGAAACAAGAGATGTACTGTCGATCGGCACCCATTGGGTTTCATTTGAAAATTATATCTATTAGATTTTGATGAGTTTCAAGGTAGCATTAATTGAATCGCTGAAGGATGTTTAGTTGTTTAATTACTCCAGTACTATACTAGTTAGTCAACTAACATGAACTTCTTCTTCTCCTTTCCCAATGTTGGACTTATGTAAGTTTCTTTTTTGTTTCAAATACTTTCCAGATTTTTTTTTTTTGGAATATTAATAAATTCCTACATTAATGAATATTACCCATGAGGTGTTTTTTTTCCATATTAGAAACATACAAATAATATACCAAAAAACTAATTAGCAAACAAATAAGTAATAACTGCCTCCAATAATATTAATTAATGATCAACCATCTAGCACATCTACAACGTCCACAATATACTTAGAAGCAGTTGATCAATCAAACACATGATCAGTTAGTCACTACCCATGCATGAACACTAGAGTAATTAACATTGTCATTGTGCGCATCTATTTGTTATGGATGGATGGCCCACGTTGGGGCATCTGGTAGTCCATGGACAACGATTCGTTATTGGTGATGGTACCCTCTTGTTCCTCTAAACTCTTATGTTCTTGCTGCTTCTCAGATAAGACCTACAATATATATATATATATATATATAAAAAAATTAAGAAGAGCAAATTAACAGCTAGCAGAAAGCATGACATGTTACTCCCTTTCCTCTCTCAAAAAAATTCTGAGATTTCATTTCATGCATTAATTAATCTTGTATAAAAGAGATCGAGGGCAATGAGCATGACATGTTCACTTCCTTGCCACCCCTCACTGTGGACATGATATGGGCCACAAATTAAGCATGTTCTCTCATACTCTTCATTCCCGGCTTAATTATATACTGATTCAAATATATAATATATATGCATGTATATATGGTGCTAATATATATGATTATATATCTATGTATATATACATATTCTTACCATTGATTGACTTGTTTGTGGATAGCCAGCATGAGGAGAGGTAGCTAGAAAATCCATTGATCCTGCACATTGCGTTACTATTAATAAAAATATTTGCAACATATACAGGACGAAACTCTTTTGCAATTTGATCAACAAGCAGCAAAGTATATTTAAGAGCAAAACTTGGGATCTTTTCTTAATTAATCCATTTCCTTCTGATCATATACAATATTCAAGATGTTACTTCACAAAAACCAAGAGACTATTAATTGATATATATGCATGAGCTTCTTGCTTGATTAATTAATTAATAAGGTGAATGCATATCTAATTAGTTGAGAGCATGAATTACATATAGTCTAGTGCTTTATGAAAAATATTGTTTAGTACGATCATAACGATCAGTAAAAAAAAGAAAAAAAAAGAAAAAGGAAGATCCAAAAGAGAAAAATAAAGAAGGTGATCATGATGGAGTAGGTAGCGTAATATACTTTCAGTTCAGTTGTGAGATGGTGGATGGGTTTTTGGTCCAGCATAGTCTACATTAAAACCTGGATGTCCCTTGTGTTTCTCCATCGGAGGGACACGCCATGAGACTGAAACATGGGACTGAATTCGAACTGCACCTGATACTAGTACTGCCTTCGTCACTGCATGATCCTCAACCTTTGTGGAAGTCCTTGTCTTGCCGTCCTTGAGGCTTTGTGCAGTAGTTGCTGCACCTCTCCACTCTCTCTTCAATGGATAACAGCAACCAAAACGACAAGTTCAAGATATATATATGAGAAAGAGTAGTTCATGCATGTGTATGTATACGTATGTATAGACTATAGTATTGTATAGTATTCAAACCTTGTTTGCTGGCTGGATTTGATCATCACTCAGGAGACGACCATGGCATGAATGGATGGATATGAATAGTGAAAGGAGGATGAGGAGGAGAAGATGAAAAGAAGACATTGTGGGCATGTTGCGGATCGAGCTGATGTTAAGTTGGGGATCGATCGAGTTGCTTGAGAGTTTATAAACTATTTGCAGATGGTGGCATTAATTAATACAGGGCTTGTGATGAACTGAAGTACTGTACTAGCTAGTATTAATTTCTCTAAGTAGACATATATAGATGCTGGTGTGTTGGTTGAGAAAGAGAGAGAGAGAGAGAGAGAGAGGTGGGTTATGGAGGCAGGGCGGCCTCCTTTGTCCTCCCTCTTTCCTCTCTTAATACCAAGGAATGGAGAAAGCTAATCAGAAGACCCTCAATGGGAAAGAGGAAAGAGAAGAAGTGAAAAGGTGAATTTATAGAAAGGTTAAAGCCCAGTTTATGGGAAAAGCTTATTTACATGATGAAGTGAATAGTTTAGTGTTGTTTTCTCAACATTAATTTTTTATTGCTTTCTCTCCTCTGAATGTTTCTTCTAATTTATATATATATATATATATACGGGCCGGTGTCAAGAAGGTGGAACAAAAACAAGAAACGGAGCGCCTAGCTAGCTAGTGTTTTGCTCGGGAAAAGGAAAACTTATGCATCTTGTCTTTTATTTAGTGATCCTATATATATATATACACACACAACTGGTTTCACTGTGTTTTTCCCGTTCGACTTATTTTGATAAATTAATAAAACAGGCTTCATGTGGATGCATGCATGCATGTCTTGTTGTATACTAAGAGAATGTTCAAATTGAGATCGATCTCTAATTAATTTCCTCTTATAAGTATACATCCATTTGCTGTGTTCTCTCTTCTCTAATTACATATGCATATAGATATATATATATAGAGAGAGAGAGAGAGAGAGGTTGTGTCTTCTATGTACAACTTGTATAGCTCGGCTACCATGCTACACTGTTTATAATATTCTTTATGCATCAATATATGCCTATCTCTCATGTTTTTAAGGATGTCCTCAAATAATCTTTACTCATATATATACATATATATGTATGCTATCCATTGATCAATTGCATACAATGCAATTGTTGGTTCTGTTTCTCATTGTATTCCATCTGTTCATAATTTATTTCTAATAATAATTAATATATCTCTCGTCCAGTACATATATATATATATAGGTTGACCGAATAAACACTATCATTCTTACACGTGGACACAAAGGACGGCAGGAAACGAGACGGTGAAAACGGCCGGCAGGCAGGCAGGCAGCGAATGAGGACTGAGGAGAAGAACGTGCGTCAATTGTCTGATTAGGGTTACGCCGTGCCGGATAAAAGTAGCGCAACGCACCGCACCGCACCTTACGGCCTTAAGTGTGGTCCTTTGCTTGTCAGTTCTAACTTCTAAGTACGTTCTATTGGTAGTTAACATTACTATCAAATATAATATTTAATTAATTAATTAATACAAGAAGAAGAAGAAGAAAAATTAATTGATAGAAAATTTGGGGACCTGAGCTTATTCCGGATCCACGTGCATAAGACAAGCAGGAGAGCCGCAAAGAAAAATAATTTTTATATAACTAGCCTAGTGGACTTCATAATTTACCACAAATTAAGCCCCAAGTGAAAATTGAGACACTGGTGTAGTGTCTGAGACAAAGGAATAGCCTGATATGATATAGCCTTTCCAGTCAGTCATAATATATGAACAGAGTAGTCAAGCAGCAGCCACCAACAAGTGCTAATGAAAAGGATAGATAACTGGAATGGAGAAATTGAGGACATCATGTCTCGGCTGATGGAAAAGTAAGGGATAATTAAAGAATGCAAGCTTCATTGACAATGAGATGTGATCCTCTTTTAACTAACTTTTACGGCGGGAATCTCCTGGGGCACCACCAACACTATGAGAGTTTAGGCCTCTTTGCAATCCTTCAAAAGAGATACAAAAACATAAAAAAAAACCAAGGAATGAAATCATCTCTTTTTAGACTTTCCAGTTTCACCGACTCACATTATATAAGTAAGTATCCATACATCCCAATTTTGAATTTCAGAGAACAGACAGTGAAGTACATTGCTTCTCTTGGGATAAAATGCTAAACAGGAAAGCAAAACACTAATGTAAAACTTAAGTTACATATGGATCAATTGTGTGTGTGTGTGTGTGTGTGTGTGTGTGGTCAATTCCACTGCCCCCAAAATAAATAAATAAATTCAATAACACACAGCTAACTCTGTTAGTTAAAAGTTGATTTGTTCACAAGGTTGCCTTCATTGGCAATACTCAATAACACACACAGGTTATCGGACCATAACAATATTCTGTAATTTTATTGAAAAAACAAAAAATGATTCCAGGGACCAGATGGGCAATCACTTCCCATGAACATATATAGGCGGATACAGGCAGAAGAAAGAACAAGTATAACAGAATCAATTTGAGGCGTTGAGGCTGCAAAAAGGGCTGAGTACTGATTTATAGAACTGAGACATAACAGTGAGAATTAATCATCATTAAACCCTCCAATACATAATAGTATGGAAAACCTGTTTAAGAATATATATGAGACGTCCCGGCAAGAATGAACCTTCAAGCAGGCAAGTTCCCTTTCTATACATTTTTTGTGATATTAAAATGAATTTATTACAGCAAATCTATGACCTTTTGGCACGCCGCACGCGTACTCACCTATCTCACCTGCTGCTTCTAATGTACAGCCTTGCAGCCAGGAGGAACAAGATTAGCCGCTCAGTGCCCTTACATCCTTTAAGTCATTATTGCACAAGAAGAAGATTATTCACAGTAATGTTTATGTTGTTGGTTCTTAGCAAATCCTGACAGGAAACAAAATTTCAATATGGTCAGTGTCAAAATGGGCTGAAAATTGTCACAAAAAAAAAGAAAAAAAGAAACCAGATATTAGAAGATACCTGAACAATTAGCTCATCATGGATATGGGGCAAAACCTCCCTCACTCTATCTACCATGGTCCGTAACTCTGACATGTTTGGATTTACAGAAGGTGAGTTGTTTCTAAACCGTAAGCCAGATCCATTTCTATTGTTTCTGATGGAGAGTGAAGGAGGTATAGAAGAACCAGAGGCCTGATGTGATGGCCAGAAGCTCCATCCTGCATCTTCAAGTGAACCATGAGAAAAATTTTCACCAACCGAAGCCAACTGCCTCATCATCATCTGAACCCCAGTAAGCCCAACAGATCTGATAGCATTAGATGTGCTAGGACCATCAATTCCAGCATTTGGCCAAGGATGCACCCAACCAGCAGAGTCTAACCCAGCTCCCCTGCACACAGTAAAGAATATGTAAAATACAATAAAGAACTGCAGGTTTTATCCCGGGCCAATTATTTCTCCAAAGATAAAAATACAAGAATATATAAATCATAACTGCAGGTTTTATCAAGTACAGCAAACTCAGACAGAATGTGCTAACATCCATGCTCATTCTATATTACATTCACATTAACTCATTAAGGCGGTTAGTTGCTTGAATAGTTGGATCTATTTTGCTAAAATGTCGCAAGTAAAAAATTATAAAACTAAAATGGCATAATGAAAACTTAAGAGATGTGAAGTTTTTCAAAATAGATCCCCAATTGTCTCATCTCCATCCTGCATGCACTTATTCTTAAATCAGATTAGTTCAGGAGAAATTTCCGAGTGCTAACTTTAGTGATCTAGAAATAAAATTAGCAGTAATATCAGGATCCCATTATGCATACTCCAGTATAGAAATAAATGATGGGAAGCAAGCATTGCTAATAGAAATGGTAACATATGTCAAAAAAAGGAAGTAATGCAAGCACACTGCACAAACCTCCAAACTGTATCAGGATTATGCTGCTGGTTAGCGATTGCCCCACCTGGTTGTGCGTGCCCCTGAATTCTTTGGGGATCAAATCCCAAATTACCTTGTACAGCAATTTGGTCATCATTGGCGACCTCTCTTGCTGGGGAGTCTGAATGGTTTTGAGGTCTAGATAGAAAAAGAGGCCTCCGACAAGTGGGACATGCATATACATCAGTTAAACCCTGATCCAACCTGGGAAAAATAGGTGATAGGGAAAAAATTAATAAGAACCATGGAAGCTGTAGCAAAAAGATATCATAGATCAGGTGTGCTTAGATGGGGGCATCTTTATCCCCAAACAGCACATTTGGTTGGGGGGAGGGGTTAGATGTTGGGGGATTACTTGAGTTAGTGGATATTCTTTCTTAAGATTTAATTGAAAATATATTAATATTGTGACACTATATAGAAAATTATCATTATAATTTAAAATATTTCATTTGCAATAAACTCAAAGTTTGGTCAAATTCAAATAAAAGTCCTTCAAAACAAATTCAAACAGCCAAACCCCAAGCCAACTTAACCGCAGTTGTCAAAATCCCAACCATACACATCTTGTTGATTGATGTGAAATAAAATACTAAATAAAGAGAACTAGAGAATCACATCCCTGAAGAACATTCAAGGCCTGTTTATACTAGCTTCTAAATAAAACATTTATTTAATTAGACAGCATTAGGAAAATGTTCTAGATTGCAGGCAGTTATGGTTAATTTCACAAGAGTTCCAAAAGAAGAAATAACCTACTGGTTGGAAGAGGGCTTCCCTAATGCTAGTTATAATAAATATTCATGCTTCAAAAGTTGTTTAGCAACATCTACACATTCAAAATGATCAACCTTTGAGACCAAAAAAATGAACTTTACAAAAAATGATGTGTGAGCAACACATCAAGTAAATCACAGTATGTTACTTTTTGGGGAAATGTAACATAATGCTTCCTTAAAATTTGAATAATGGTTTTTTCCTAGCATTTATCTTAGTGTGGTTAATTGCCTGCTCCATCTAGACAAACAAGATTATTAAGTCTACAGTGTTTTACATTTTTTTTTCTCAAATTTGGAAATCTTTCAATAGATTCTACTGAGGTAAATTCCAAATGTTAAGCAAAGCCTTACAGTAAAAAGCTACAATAAATTGGACATGAGAAGCTAAAAGCAAGGGATGATAGAATGAACACTTAGTCATAGCTTCAAAATTGCAGTCAGATCATACCAAGACCTTAAGCAGCCCAGATGAAAAAGATGATTGCACTGTAGTTTTTTGGCTCTGGCCATCGGTCCCTGTGATTTAGACAACTAATTACCACTCTGCAAGTATGAAAATAATGAAATTTCCAGGAACTAGGACAACTCACTTTGCAAATAGCACATTCATCATCATATGCACACAACTCCTCATATGTAGCATCAGGAAGTGCTCCATTAAGAGAATTCAAGGCCTTCCTCATCTTGATATATCCTTTGACCAGCTTTACAACAGTGCTTACAAGAGCCTGTACATTAATCACATGAAATGATTACATTATACAATTGCCATCCATCTCAAAAATAAATAAATAAATAAATAAATAAAACCCCAAAAAAAATTTACACGCAAATTTAGGAAAAGGATTGCATCCACTAGTTGAAATGCCATTCCATGCAGCCACCAGATGATGAGATAATGTCCCAAAGCCATTAGTACTGTCATCATGTCCAGAAGAAACCCACCATGTCGAATGAGAATCCCCTTCCATTCTGATAGAGATCCTGCAACCCAAGAAATAGTTTGATCTCCAGAAACATCAAAACAGTTGAATATTTTCTAGTGCCTCAAAACTGATTCAAACCAAGAGGTTAATCTTTCTACAAGTCATGAGAAATTTCAAATTTTTAATATAGAGTAACACTTTATTTAAAAAAAAAATGAAACTATAGAATTAACAATGGTATTATCCCATTATATCACACCATTCAGAATTCTAGAGAGCACTTCCAGCTATAACACCGCAAACTAATATGAGCAAGGCCAAGTAATTACTATATAATCTAAAGAAAGCTATTGTCAAAAATTTTTATGACAGATAACTTTGCCATAGCCTAACAGTTGCTCATGCCAACATCAAGAGCATGAGAATAATTTGGGAGATAGCCCACCTATGTCTCCATAATTACTACATAAATTTTTTTTTTTTAAAAGCCATTGTCAAAAAGCTTTGACAGAGAACTTAGACATAGCCTAAAAGTAGCTAGTGGCAACATGCATGAGAATAGTTCATGAAATGGCCACCTATGTCTCCATCCGCTACCCTCCCTCATTATCATCCTCTGGCATTTTCAATACTTCTGCTCTAGAACATGCTAGCAACAAACTCAGGAAAGCCAAAACCTTACAATAAAAATGAGTTCGCACTCTAACCAATTATGAATTGTTGTTCATAGTAACAATAGGTTTTTTTTTCAACAAATAAAATTGTCTGGAATCACATACTCCTATGTCCTTTCTTGCATAACAATTTATGAGGCCATCAACAAAAGTCTGTAACTCTGCAGTAATATATATGAACAAAGAATCCAAAAGGAGATATCACGCACAATATACCTGCTCCTGATTTATAAGAAGCTTGAGATCCTGAGCAATCCCCACCACTCTCAATATAATGGCGATGCCAAATCTCAAGAAATTGAAATCCATGTACCATGACAGACTACAACACATACATTCCATTTGTCAGAGAAAAATGCTGACAACATATCACAAGATTATTGGAAATATTTTAACTACTTTCTTTTTGCATCAATAACTTCTTTTATTTTATGACTGAAAATGCATTAAACATATATCTGGAACAAGCTCAAAATTAACAGCTTCAAGTTATAGTTGGATGTGGTGCCTATCATCACTCCACATTATTCTCTAGCTCTTTCAATCGTTGAAGTATATAATAAAGAGAGCCTACATAACACTTCAACCAGGTGCACTTACCAGCAGCGTCTCACACAAAATGCAAAGAGGCTCAAAGAACAAGAGCAGATACAATTTAGAACTAAACGATTGGTAGATCATCAAGCATAGCCTTATCCTGAAAGAACAACCATGCATGGAATGTAAGCAATTTTCTTCAAGAAAAAGGGAAAAGGCAAAAGCAGTTATAGGCACCTTTTTGTTCAAAGAAAATCTATCAGAGATTAAGCATTGAAGATTGAGTTATAAGAGAATAAACCTAATAAAATCTGGAGATGTTGGGAAAAAGAAAATTTTAAAACCACTGTCAAATGGCGATAAATCATTTTTAACATTAAGTAATGCCTTTTTATGGAGGAGCAAGAAAAAAGAGAAAAAAATGAGTTGTGCAATCATAGCTTAAAACTTTACCAAAATAAAACCCGTTGTAAAAGTTGTCAATAACAATAATAAGAAAACAGTGTTCATTTTCTGAAGGACAGCAAGCTATATTCATACACATGATAATAAAAGTTGTCAATAACAATTATAAGAAAACAGTGTTCATTTTCTGAAGGACAGCAAGCTATATTCATACACATGATAATAAACATATCCTAAAATCTGAATGTAGACTAGTGGTCTTAGATAACAAATCGCACTGTAACTGAGAAGATAATGTGATTGAATTTCGAATCAGCCAGAATACAATCAGGCTAAAGCCACAATTAAAATAACAGAAAACAAATGCTGATTATAGTATGATTAAAAAAATTACCAAAGGAAATCCGCAGAAACAACAAACAATAAGGCAGAAAAAACACGAAAATATTTTGCAGGTGTAGCAGATGGCGAAGCATTCAGCCGTTCAAGGCGATCTTTGGCCAAGGTAAGAAACATCTGCATATCAGAAAGAGTACAAGTTAACTGCATACGGAAAACAAGTAGCACTGCTCGTAAAGCTGCGAAAAAGCTTTGGCAGGGCAAGACATTCATACACAATACCTTGAATGAACAAAGTACAAGCAGCCACGTTGACCACACTGCCACTTGATAACCATTAGGTGGCACAACCAATGGAAGGAACGTTCCCTATTGTCATAGGATCAGACATGCAATGAACACAGGTAATGTAGCTTAAACGGAGCTGAAACTACTTATTTTAATTTTAATGAGAAGAAAGTAATACAATTTGGGCACTCAAATAATAATCTATGTTCAGTAACTCTGTCTGCATCTTCACTAGCACATAAAAGTACTACAAAGAGAGAGAGAGAGAGAGAGAGAGAGAGAGAGACCATATCATCAGTGCAATGATGCAGTAGGGAGGAGATACTCCAATAAATGCACATAATCATTATAACTAACAAAAATAAATAAAGCAACACAAAAAATATAGTTCATGGTGTGCATAAAGAAGCACGGTCAATCTTGCATTATGGAATCATCACAAATGTACACAATGAGACAAAGGGAATACAACTAAACTAATTCAAAAGGTAACCGCGTCTTTCTCTTACCTAAAATAATATAAACAAACTCAAATGAGTAACATAACAAAGCTTATCTTTTATGATCACAAAGGAAAGGTCTACTTGACATGCTTTAAGAGCAAGAAAACAACCACAGAATGTGGTGCAAGGCTTTAGATAACTGTGGTCTCATCTTTATGCATTGAAATAACTTCTTTTTATAGTAAAATTACTAAAATATCATTAGATGCATGAGATAATTATTCAAGACTTCAAAGAATTGTTTTATATCTTCAGATGAGCACTGGAGTGCAGGTACAAATTACAATAACTAAGAAAATAACAAGCATCAATTGGCTTTGATCTCTTACCCAAAAAAAAAAAAATCATATTTCTCTCTTCAATGTAGACCAAAACTTTAAGATCCTTGTCATAGAACCTTACTAGGAACTAAACAAATTCAATTATCCAGATTGACGGGAAAGCCAGATCAGATATTGCATTGTGCAATTATTCTCATCAAGTCAAATGGAATGAAGCAATTATGTTTAATCATCATTAAAATGCAGCCAAGTCCTTCATTTTGGCTTGATAATGTCATCCCTCAGATAAGTTATCCATGGAAAAAGACCTTGAGAGTAAATTATCTACTAATATTCTTACATGCAGTATTTGTGACATGCGCAAGAATTGCATAATTGGATTATATTGCAAACCAATCAACCAATACGCATACATGTACAATGAGGTCATATGTTACCCAAGAAAACTAGCAAAAAGAGATACAACACTTGAAAAAAACTATATATTAAACTCAGGAGCCAAAATTCTAAAAGGACTATCACCTTGTAAATGATATAATTAATGAATCGTTCCAAGACTTTTCGAGTCTCTGCTGGAGACAGCTGGACAAAGAATAGCGTCTGTAGGAAACAAGTTGAAGTCAGATAAAAAAGTGAAAAAAATAACTACACTGTCAAACAGGGAAAAAAGACACAAAGAATGCTGTATGGTTACTAAGAAGGCACATTTTGCTATGCACAGGTATGCACTTGTGGATACACAATTATAGAATCCATATGATCCATTACCTCCCGATCTTTTAAAGCAGTTCTAATTCCTAGATGGAATATATAGTTCCAGAATTGATATCTAGGAATGAATTGTTCGTATCAGAAATTTGAGGTCGTTGAATTCTTAGACTTAACATATATGGCCAGTCAAAAAATGCACTTACTCTAAAGCTCAGTGAGCAACATAGATAAGTAAATGATTCTGATTTCATATTTATATTCATGGAACTAGCAAGATTGGATACACTTAGCATAACAAGCCAAACAAGAAGATCCCCTCCCAAGACAAGTTAACATTTTGCTCATTTCACAATGATCCAAATGGCCAACATATGCGAAGGAATGATGTAATTAAACATGATGAGCCATTTAAACCACTTGATCATTTATATCACAGAAAACAATTCATCAAAACATAATAACCTACCAAAAAGAAGGGGAAAAAAAAACTTCAGTAAGATCCATGATACTCTTCACTTGAGATCAGCTAAGCAAGTGATCGGCCAAAACAGCATTTTTGACATATAATATAAACAAACATCTAATTGGATCAATTCACTGTCCACCCCCTCAGAAAACAAGAAACAAGCAAACTCCCTTAATGGGAAACTGAGAAAGATATTAATCAAACAAACAAAAAAATTTAGTACCTTGAGTCCGATGACGATCAGAAAATACACGTTGAGAGCGAGATTCACCAGTAAAGCGATGGTGACATGCGAGCTGAGCACCACCTCAAGCGCACCCCCAGAGAGGATCCCATCGGATTTAATCCGATCAAGAAACGAGGTCAGCCACCATTGCAGCCCAAGCAAGCTCAGCGCCGTGTAGGCGACCGAGACATAGAGGAAATTGACGGCCATCGACGCCACCCTCAAGAGCTCATTGCTATTGAGATTCTCGAGATGCGTGAAATCAATAGGGAGAGATGAGGAGAAGAAAGAAGAAGATGGAGATTTGCAAAGAGGGTTTTGGATTCAGTTTCTTGAATTTCTTCGAGTCTTGACCGAAGGAAAGAAAGAAAGAAGCAAGGATCCGCGATTTGGATCGCTTTCTTTGCAATATTTCTTTCTTTGATCCTTTTTTTTTTTTTTCTTTAATTTTCTATTTTTAATTTTTATTTATTTGGTACCAGCTCGCGAAATTAACAAGTATTATTATGATGGATGGGCCGAACCATGGATAAGAACCGGTGCTAGTGCTACCGGGTCAAATACCATGTTAGTCCCCGGGCCCATCTTGACTTTCCATAATTAAATTATATTAGATTAATTTTTTTATTATTTAAATTTTTAAAATTAATGAAATTAATAAATATGGTGATGATGAACATGGTTCATCCAATTTTTCAAAATAAATAAATTAATAAATATGGCCATAGATCGACATATTATAATGGATTTCCGCTACTCAAATTCAAAATAAAATATACTTTTGGTTTTTCTATTGTGAAATAAGACACTATAACATGTCAACTCAATAATAAATTATTTTATAGAATTTTAAATAAAATAATAATAATTTCTATATGTATTATTTAATTATTAGAGAATTGATAATATTAATAACTAAAGAGTTTATAAAATAGTTTAATATTTGAAATATTTCAGAGAGGAGGAATTGGCCCTCCGTCTCCGAGGTAAGTAAGAATAAAAGGCAAGCAAACCAGGCCGCTTTTCAGGGTTTTGTTTGCCTTTTATTTTTTCTTGCTTTGAATTATAATGGTTTGATATTTAAAGAGAATTTATTTCATATGACGTGGGAGAAGGAATTGATTTGATGTTTGTCACCCAACTTACAAGGGAAAGGAAGTAGAAGGCTACGAGGTCACGAGCCCAGGAGCCCAAGGCCTCTGTTTAAGCCCAAATTAGTTTGGCCTGTTTGTAAAA